>NC_052343.1:30127176-30349676 GCF_016432855.1 Salvelinus namaycush | reverse complement strand
AATGGCACCTTGTCTAAAACTCCTTGAAACTTGAAAACTATTAACGTTGCAAGAGATTTCCATGGTGAAGTACCAGTGTATACCACTAGAGGGTGGGATTTCTCTCTCTACATGTGTGCAATCCTGCTGAAAATAAAATGCAATAACCCATTTGGAGTGGTCCAGACAGTATGTGCGGTTTGTATTGTCACATGATGGATGGCGATGTTCACAACAAATGAATCACTGTTGCCTTAAATAGGAGAGAGGAGATGTTTTATGACATGTACGGTATATAGCATCTGTATGTCACATTACTGCTTTAGATGATTGGTTCGATTGGTTTTGTGTTCCTGGTGTGTTGCCTGTGTTCCTGATGTGTTGCCTGTGTTCCTGATGTGTTGCCTGTGTTGCATTAATGACTCATTTAGTTTGTCGGTGGTCTTCATCTTCACTCCTGACACAGATACTATTTTCCAGCAGAGAAAACCTGACTGTAGCTGATGTTATTGTTTCTAACTTGTTGTAACTGAAAAGTGCCTGTCATCTTTTCCTCCAGCACTGATTGGCACGAGATGAGATGATCCCCCTCCTTTTTTGGGTCTCTCGTCTGCCTGCCATCTTTCCCTCCCTCCTCCTGCTCTGTCCATCACTTGTACTCCTGTAGCAGGCCGGTGTTTTACAGTAGCTCCAGTCTTCGTAAGGACCTGCGTGTCCTCGGCAACCAAATCTACGTCACTTGTAACTAACGGTCATATTGTTGGTAAACTGTTAGACAGACAGCTGTTAGTGTCCTCGTCCATCAGGGCTATTTAACCTTTTATACTGCTATTATCTTGTTATTTTCTGAAGCACTGAGTTGAACCCTTTTGAACTAGAGATTGCTTGTGTCCCAAATGGTACCCTTTCCCCTATTATAGTGCACTACTTTTGCTCAGGGCTCCGGTCCAAAGCACTGCACTATATAGGTAATAGGGTGTGATTTGAGACGCAGTCGTGGTGTCTGTAGAACACATGGGTGGAAAGATAGACTTGGGCTCCCAACGAGCCAGTAGAGGAATGTACTTCCTGTGAAAACCCCCCTTTTTTTGCCGTATGGGTTGGAGAGAGACTATTGTTATGCACTGTCATGTTGGGATGGGAGAGACGCAAAGGAGGCGTCCCAAATAGCACCATGTGTAGTGCACTACTTTTGACCAGGGCCCCATATATGGTGGCATTTGGGACTCAGTCACAAAGACAAAAGGGAACTGTTGGGGAAATGCAATGGCAACAAAATCGCATCTACCAGCTAACATCTCTAGTCTCTACTAACAGACTGCAATCTGTGATTGGATGGAGAGTGAATTTTAGAGAAAAAGAGAGAATATTGCTGTGATCTTTTCCACCATTCCGGCTCTCTCAGTAACACTTGAGCCTGGGAACGAGGTTAATATTGCTGTAACTTTGATGGTTGTTTTACTGCGTGTCGCTATGCTATGTGTTTAAAAGGTCAAGGGTCACAATATATGGTAATGCATTATTACATGTCTATGTTAATGATCTGGCTGTGATGTTGACAGAACTTCTGGGTTTTATTGAAAAAGGTGTGCCTGAAATGCCTGCAGAAATGATATGTGTCTGTTTGCTTTATTGTCTATTGTCAATAGTTTCTCTATTGGCCCTGGTCCAAAATAGTGCACTATATAGGGAATAGGACCTATGGAACTCTGACTTGTTTTCATAATCAGTTCATCCACTTTTAACCTCCTGACTGATCTCTCACCAGATCTGGGTTCAAATACTGTGCAGAATCATTAAAAATACTTTATCTGAGCTTGATTGAGCATGCCTGATTTGATGGACCAATAGAATAGTCCCAAAATGGGAAACGCCATTTGACATTCCTGGCAGGCTAGAGAAAACGCTCAAAATATTTGAAAGATTAAAAGTAGTATTTGAAGCCAGGTCTGTGTCCCACACCACAGTCCCTGAGCCCCAGGACACTACTGCTGAATAAAGAACTCCAGGTAGAAGTTGCCCCTAAACACTGATCTAGGATCAGATTCCACCCCAGATTCTAACCTTAAATGATAATGGGTAAAATGAAAAATGTATCTAAAGACCGAACGTGTGTGCTCGCATACACCCCTAAAAGACCTTCGCTTGAAACAATAGAAATAGTACTGTTTGTCCATTTTGAGACGCCGTAGCCAGCATACACTTCTTCAAAATAATCAGAATTAATCTAAAATAATTTAAGAAATCTGTCATTCATTTTTACGTTTTTGCCGAGGAGATCTTAGTCGCGCAATTTTACAGTGGTGGAAAAAGTACTCAATTGTCATGATTTAAGCAAAAGTAAAATACTACTTAAGTATATTTAAAACCAAATACTTTTAGCCTTTTACTTAAGTATCAAAAGTAAAAAATAATTTTAAATTCCTTAAATTAAGCAAACCAGATGGCACAATTTTCTTGTTGTTTTAATATACGGATAGCCAGGGGCACACTCCAACATAATTTACAAACGACGCATTTGTGTTTAGTTAGTCCGCCAGATCAGAGGCAGTAGGGATGACCAGGGATGTTCTCTTGATAAGCGCGTGAATTTGACAATTTTCCTGTCCTGTTAAGCATTCAAAATGTAGCGGGTAGTTTTTGGGTGTCATGGAAAATGTATGGAGTAAAAAGTATATTATTTTCTTTAGGAATGTAGTGAAGTAAAAGTAGTTAAAAATATAAATAGTAAAGTAAAGTACAAATTGCCCAAAAAAACGACTTAAGTAGTACTTTAAAGTATTTTTACTTAAGTACTTTACACCACTGCAATTTTACATCTAACTAAGATGTTTGGTGCAGTATTTCTCAATGAAAGAATGTGCATGAAAACGTGTCATTTCTCATTGACTGACAACAGACTTTATAGAGCCCCACAGTGGAGGTGTTATAATACCCATAAAACCTAGTAGTCAAACAGGGAAATGGTTCCAATCGTTTTTCCACCATTCATTTTTCCCATAGGCGATTTTAGAAACACATAAAATAAGGGCTGTGTTTCATGTGGGTTTACCGTGGTGTGACATTTGTATAATCATGTAAATCTCTCACGGACAAGGTGACTTTTAGCAATACATTTGGCTCTATTTACTTTGATTCTAAAATGCTAATTAACATCAAAGTTGACATCATGCAAGACTACAAATGCCTGCAAGCTCCTGCACGTCATCTCTAGCTGATATCTTTGTAACAGGTATTGTTTCAATTTAAAACGTGCGCAAGACAGTAAACAGAATTGTCAATTTAAATAAAATGTTAAAATGTATTCATTACTACATTTAGCTAGCATTAGATAGTTAATATGCACAAACACTTCCAAACTGTTTTGGCTGGGAAACATGCGGACTCCTTAAGATCAGCGTCCGGGGGAACTTCACCTGACTCAATGGTTATGTCCCAAATGGCACCCTATTTCCTACATAGTGCACTACTTTGGGTCCTGGTCAAAAGTAGAGCACTACATAGGAAATAGGGTGCCATTTGGGATGCATCCCATATAAATACTGTACGTATCTGAGAGAGACTAAAAAAGTGCTCTTTTGCACCCAGCACAATCCCAACTGAAGCCTGATGTGAGGTGAGGGCAGGTCAGGTGATATATGTGATATGAGGGCAGGTGATGTGATGTGAGGTGAGGTGAGGTGAGGGCAGGTGAAGTGAGGTGATGTGATATGAGGGCAGGTGAGGTGATATATGTGATATGAGGGCAGGTGATGTGATGTGAGGTGAGGGCAGGTGAGGTGAGGGCAGGTGAGGTGATATATGAGGGCAGGTGAGCTGATATGAGGGCAGGTGATGTGATGTGAGGTGAGGGCAGGTGAGGTGAGGGCAGGTGAAGTGAGGTGATGTGATATGAGGGCAGGTGAGGTGATATGAGGGCAGGTGATGATAGGTGAGGTGATATATGTGATATGAGGGCAGGTGAGGTGAGGGCAGGTGATGATAGGTGAGGTGTGGGCAGGTGAGGTGAGGTGAGGGCAGGTGATGTGATATGAGGGCAGGTGAGGTGAGGTGAGGGCAGGTGAGGTGATATGAGGGCAGGTGAGGTGAGGGCAGGTGAGGTGATATGAGGGCAGGTGAGGTGAGGTGAGATGAGGGCAGGGCAGGTGAGGTGAGGTGATATGAGGGCAGGTGAGGTGAGGTGATATGAGGGCAGGTGAGGTGAGGTGAGGGCAGGTGAGGTGAGGGCAGGTGATGTGATGTGAGGTGAGGGCAGGTGATGTGATGTGAGGTGAGGTGAGGTGAGGGCAGGCCTGTCTTGGTTTGGACCAGTTCTACTGCCTCTGACCTACTGTTTTGATGTCTCTAATGTTCTTCTAAGCTGTTGAAATAACAAGCTTTTCTAATCAAACTGCTTGTCTGTCATGTGTAACTTTTCCATAAACACACAGCTCACATCGTCAAGATAATTCTCTGTGAGATGATCATTTTCTCCAGTGTGAGGATCATCAGAAGCAAGACAGTGCTGATCTGATGTTACTTCTTCAACTCAGCCCATTTTGTTGTCAATACAGAAGATCATTCATTCACATTTATTCATTCACTCAGAGGGAGAGAGAACATTTCAACGCTGCTTATTCTACCACTCATCTCAACAGTTTTTCTGTTGTAGAGTTGTATGTTTTTGTTGAAAAGGTCACAGCAGCTACACCACATTTACTTAAAGGGGATCCTTTGAGCCAACATCCTGTCAGCCGGCCCATAAACACCTCAAGGGGACAATTCAGCAGGCTGTGGGGAGGAAGGGGGGGAGGGGGGTAAAACAGGCATGGAGCCCTTCCAGTCAATACAAGCAGAGAAGAAGAGGGGGGAAGTCAGGAAGGGAGGGATGGAGGGGAGGAGGGATACAGAGGCTATTCTTCCTCTGATGTGGTCCTGTTGACAATGGGAGGAGGGCTTGACACCTTGCTCTCGGTTCTAACAGGTAGATTGCTCCTCCTGTCCTATCCTGACCTCTCTAGTCCTGAGTGGAGACTGATGGTGGTGGGAGACAGAGGTTGTATCCCAAAGTTCCTATCTAGAACATTACGTTTGACCAGGGCCCATAGTGTCCTGACCTCTCCCTGTCTCGCTCCCTCCCTCCTTGTCTTCTTCTCCTTCCTTCCCTCCCTCCCTCCCTCTCTCTCTCTCTCTCTCTCTCTCTCTCTCTCTCTCTCTCTCTCTCTCTCTCTCTGTCTCTGTCTCTGTCTCTGTCTCTGTCTCTGTCTCTGTCTCTGTCTCTTCTCGGACAGACAGACAGACAGACCAGGGTTTTATTATGTCCTTTACACTGAGCTGCTATTTCTCACCCTGGTATGATGACCATGGCCTGACCACTGACCTCCACCCCAGCCACTGGACAATATGAGGATGCTGATGGTCTGGAGAACCTAGTCATCGCTGACAAAGTCTTTGTCCAAAAAGGCGCCCTATTCCCTACGTAGTGCACTACTTTTGACCAGAGTCCTATGGGCCCTGGTCAAAAGTAGGGTACCACATAGTGATCACTGACTAGCCTATTGTTGTCGCAAGGATTTAGTCCAGAAAACGTACGATAAACTCACTTTTTGTGAAGTAAACTGTTTTGAAAATGTATAAAGTAGTAGTGGTTATTTGTTATGTATACTGTAACTGTACTCTGACTATACCAAACATTAGGAACACCTTCCTAATGTATATTTTGTCTTGCCCATTCACCCTCTGAATGACACACACAATCCATGTCTCAATTGTCTTAATGTTTAAAAATCCTTCTTTAACCCGTCTCCTCCACTTCATCTACACTGATTGAAGTGGATTTAACATGTGACATCAATAAGGGACCATGGCTTTCACCTGGATTCACCTGGTCAGTCTGTCATGGAAAGAGCAGGTGTTCTTAATGTTTTGTATACTCAGTAGAATCCTTACAGTATTTCACTGCAAGAGTCATTTTATAAAAACATTTTTACAAGGTTGGTTGGAAAACAGAGCTGAGCCTGAGAGAACGAACCACCAGAATAAACCAATGGAAATCTGTCAACTGGAACTGTCAGCACAGCAGCTCACAGAATGTTGTACTGGCCTTTCTTGAACTAACACCTGCACTGATTCTGCTGATAGCTGCTGTATTGACTGTCGTGTTTTAGTTGTACCCAGCATTTTATGTTGTTACATTCCCCTCAGGTGAGTCACACTGTTAATCTTTGTTGGCATGTTCCTCTTGCAGTGTGAGAGTCTGATGTGCAGCGTTTTGGCCCCGAGATCTTCAAGTGGTCGAGTCACTTTCAAAGCCTATAGTTATTTTTCCTAGGGGTTACTGATATTTATATTTGTGGCTAATATTCTCCCCCGCCAGTCTTTTAATTAACATGAATAACACTAATATTAGCCTATAGTTTTAGTAAATACACTACATGACCTAAAGCATGGGCCTTAATATGGAGTTGGTCCCCCCCTTTCCTGCTATGACAGCCTCCACTCTTCTGGGAAGTCTTTCCACTAGATGTTGGAACACTGCTGCGGGGACTTGCTTCCATTCAGCCACAAGAGCATTAGTGAGGTCGGGCACTGATGTTGGGCGATTAGGCCTGGCTCGCAGTCTGTGTTCCAATTCATCCCAAAGGTGTTCGATGGGGTTGAGGTCAGGGCTCTGTGCAGGCCAGTTAAATTCTTCCACACCGATCTAAACAAATCATTTCTGTATGAACCTCGCTTTGTGCTAGTTGGCATTGTCATGCTGAAACTGGAAAGGGCCTTCTCCAAACTGTTGCCAGAAAGTTGGAAGCACAGAATCGTCTAGAATGTCATTGTATGCTGTAGAGTTAATATTTCCCTTCACTGGAACTAAGGGGCCCGAACCATGAAAAACTGACCCAGACCATTATTCCCCCTCCACCAAACTTTACAGTTGGCACTATGCATTCGGGTAGGTAGCGTTCTCCTGGCATCCGCCAAACCCAGATTTGTCCGTCAGACTGCCAGATGGTGAAGCGTGATTCAACACTCCAGCTAATGCGTTTCCACTGCTCCAGGGTCCAATGGCAGTGAGCTTTACAACACTCCAGACGACGCTTGGCATTGCGCGTGGTGATCTTAGGCTTGTGTGCGGCTGCTCGGCCATGGAAACCCATTTCATGAAGCTCCTGACGAACAGTTCTTGTGCTGATGTTGCTTCCAAAGGCAGTTTGGAACTCTGTAGTGAGTGTTGCAACTGAGGACAGAGGATTTTTACACGCTACGCCCTTCAGCACTCAGCTATCCCGTTCTATTAGCTTGTGTGGCCTACCACTTCGCAGCTGAGCCGTTGTTGCTCCTAGACGTTTCCACTTCACAATAACAGCACTTGGGGCGGCAGGTAGCCTAGTGGACTTGTAACCGAAAGGTTGCAAGATCGAATCCCTGAGCTGACAAGGTATAAATCTGTCGTTCTGCCCCTGAACAAGGCAGTTAACCCACTGTTCCTAGGCCGTCATTGAAAATAAGAATTTGTTCTTAACTGACTTGCCTAGTTAAATAAAGGTAACCCCCCCCCCAAAAAAAACAGCACTTATAGTTGCTTGGGGCAGCTCTAACAGGGCAGAAATTTGACGAACTGACTTATTGGAAAGATGGCATCCTATGACGGTGCCACATTTGAAAGTCACTAAGCTCTTCAGTAAGGCCATTCTACTGCCAATGTTTGTTTATGGAGATTACATGGCCCTGTGCTCAATGTTATTCACCTGTCAGCAACAGGTGTGGCTGAAATAGCCGAAACCACTAATTTGAAAGAGTGTCCACATACATTGTATATATTGTGTAGGTACATGCTTATAAAAGTATATGTTGTATACAAATTATATAGGATAATTAGGATGTCAATGTATAATATTATAACCTAGCACTTGTAATAGCAGTATGTAGGCTAAGCTCTACTGTAGTAGCATGTTGAAGGACAATCACTGATATTTAGCTTTGGTCTAAATAATGTCTGGGCTATTTAATAGGCCTATTAGTTAGAATCAGAGGTCATCCATTTTATGGGCGTGACCCAGGCATGCAGAAAGTAGCAGCTTTTCAAGTTCATGTTAGATCTTTTAAATGATTCAAAAGGATTTATAAGACAAACATTGAGTGAATGACACACCTTGTAAATAGTTAAGAAGGCACCACATGGGGTCCTGGGACTTCAGAGGGGGGACAAATGGAGACGTCTCTCAGACACAATAGCAGTGGCACTTCAAAGACTGTCTGGCTGCTGGAGAGAGAGAGACAGAAGAGAAGAGACAGCCAGGAGAGAACAATCAACAGAGAAGGTCACTGATATGTTACAACTCTGCTAGGCTACTGTTGTAATGTCCCAATGGCACCCTATTCCCTATCTAGTGCACTACATTTGAGCAGGGCACTATATAGGGAATAGGGTGCCATTTGGGACTTAACAATAGGCTACTGTGTGAGACTACTTTCTAGACTACTAAAATTAAGAAGTACCTGAAATAAGTGATGTATAGAGGCAGCTTGTCCAAAAACCAAAAATATAGAGGCTATACCATATGCCTTCCGTGAATATTTGAAAACAGTTTAAATAATGTCTGGGCTATTACATGTATAATTTTGTCATCAGCAGAAGCGGTTATCCAAAGCGACTTACAAATAGTGCATTCATTAAATAGCCCTGACATTATTTAGGACTAAGCTAAATATCCGTGTTTGTGCTTCAATAGTCTATTACAGTATAGTTTAGCCTACTTACCGGTATTACAACTGCTAGGTTACAGTATTATACATTGATATCTTAATTATCCTATATAGTTTATATACAACATTTCATTTTATAAGCATGTGCTTATTTACATATATACAAAAAATATAGGCTATTATTTGTGTTATTAATGTTAATTAAAAAAAGAGTGTGACGGAGAATATTAGCCACAAAATATTTATTTCTGTTACCCCCCCTGGAAAAATAACCGGGGGTTTAAAAATTAAGACCGCAAAATACAGCCCAGGCTACATCAAAGTCCCAACTTCCATTCTTTAAACAGATCCCTAAGGCATCTTCCGGAATGTATCTCCTTTTATTTATTACAGTGTATCAAGTTTCATCTCCATTTGAATATCACTTCAATGTGTTTATTGCCGTCGCGTATCAGCCAATCACAAAGCGAGGACCCGGGCTCCAGTGGTAGAGAGCTGAAGGCGTTGAAAGTGAACCAAGCGCTTGAAGATCTAGGGGCCAAAACGCTGCGCTTCAGACTCACACTCTGCAAGAGGAACATGCCAACAAAGATTGAAGTGTGACTCAACTGTAGGGAATGTAACAAAGAAACGGTCTACAGTAAAAGTAGATTGTGTGTAGCCTAAAGAAGAGGATGTTTACTGTTTTCCTGACGTTTTCTTTCATGGCAATTGATTTCACTGAAGAGAAGCGGCACTCGGACTTGCTGTTGAGTTTTGGGGCAATTTTTCTTCCACCGTATGTGTAGGATACTTTGATGCAGTTTTTTTTAAATGCTCTCATTTGGCCGTGTTCTTGTTACTTTCAAAGTGGTTTCTTGACAGCTGCGAATAGTTTTTACTTTCAAAGTGGTTTCTTGACAGCTGCGAATAGTTTTTAGGAAACTAGCTGCGCTTTTTTGACATTTACCTGTGTTACTTCTCACGGAGTAGGATATTGAAGCCTTCTTTGGTCCCAAATACTTTTGAAGGGGTATAGCCAACTCATTGTACGGGATTTTCCATCGTCGAAGAACTGTGACATGGACGCGCTTTGGGTCTGCACACTTTTTCTGCTCGTTAAGGTAAGTGTCATGACGCTCCTATTCCTGATATATATAGGCTGTACCTCACTAATATATCTCACAGGCTACTGTCCAGTAATACACGAACAGATCAATTCCCTGTTATGTTCTGCTGACAGTGCAATGTATAGTAACGCACATTAGTGTCCTACATGAGGGGAATTCAGTATTTAGCCAATCTGCATAAAGTTAATGTTTTTCGCTACATTGTAAACTATGTTGGCATTACGCACGCGCTACATTGTAAATACATGCATTTATTTTATTTAACCCTTATTTTAACAGGTAAGTTGACTGAGAACACGTTCTCATTTACAGCAACGACCTGGGGAATAGTTACAGGGGAGAGGAGGGGGGGATGAATTAGCCAATTGGAAGCTGGCAATGATTAGATGCCTTGCATCTTGATTGTGTTACATTGTAATCTAGCCTACTTCTCACTCTACATTTACAATGTTCTGTATAGCTACAGAATGTGACATATTGTCATTATCTACAACTCTCCTGCTTTTACTCAGAGATAAACTCTGTTTTTCTTTAATCTTCCTTACCAATTGATAAGACTTAGGCTGTATTATTACTATGTGTCATTTAAACGTTAATGCAGGTAGTTAAAGTGAGAGATTTGATCTGTACAGATCAAAGTGTCAAAATAATCCTTTCCACAGCTGGAGAAGAGGACAATTTGACACTCCATCTCCTTTCAAGTCCAACAGACCTGAGGGCCTGTAGAGGAGAGGCAGCAGCTCATGTCTGGTCATGTTCCCAGGGCCTAACCCTTTCTTCAAGATCAAAGCACTGGAGATTAAACTCCATCAGATACTCTCTGCATTCATGTGACCCGGGAAAGATATTTATCTGTTTAATGAGGGGATAATATCAACAAACGTTCAGTTTAAATGGAAAACAAAGTTTGGGTTCCCCAAAACACACCTTTGTTTCTATCACAGAGGTTTGTTTGAAAATTAAAAAAAACACATTTTCTTTTGGTGAACTTCTCCAATTAGTTTTCTTTGCTTAACATGAATGTTTTTTCAAATCTCAATGTTTTAAAGATCATTATACTTGTCGTTGAATCCCACCGGCCCACTAATGTTAGTGGTTTGATTGTCCAAGGTTACATTACCAAACTGTATTACAATTCATAGATAGTACCATAGTCCTTCCTTGCGGCAATTCCTGGTAAAAATGCGTCATGAGTCAAACTATTGCTGCGGTCTGGATATCCGGAGCAAAGAAATGATCATTTCTCTCAGTCTGTGGCGAGAGAAGGGCGACCCTGTTTGTAGCAGAACAGTAAATGTAATTTCCATTTAGACGCTAAGCAGTTTTCTGATTGGTTATCACTTGAACTCCCGACCACCGCTTTGCTTTCCCACAGCGACATCTTTGAGAGAGTCAGTCAGCATTTTGAGAACTTTAATAATAAATTGCAGACAGACAAGCAGGCTTACAGTGGCATGGCTATTGGTATCCAGTAGTTTGTCATGCTGTTAGGAGGAGATGGAAACCTCAGCATATTCTCTGACTGGAACAAAACATGGTTAACAAAAGAAAAAAAGTTCCAGATTCCAAACGTTGACTTTTTAAAGATGACCTGCTACTGCTGATGACAGTAATCAGTGTTCATATTAAAATCATGGACCAATCAGACAGGCAAGCAGCTCTAGCTCCACCCTCCCTACCCATCCCTCTGCCTTAGTGTGTACGTCCCAAAATGGCACCCTATTGCGTATATAGTGCACTGCCTCCCAAGTGGCACCCTATTCCCTATATAGTGCACTATTTTTGACCGGGGCCGATAGGTCCACGTTTTGACCAGATTTGCCCAGATAATGAGTCATGGAGGCAATTATGTGCATCCCAAATGACACCCTATTCCCTATATAGTGCACTACAGGACCTCTATCTACATCTCCTGTTCTTCTGTCTGCTGGAGGTGTCCGTGTGAAGGTGGTGACGCCATGCTGCTGTCCCCAGGGTGGAGGTGGTGACACCATGCTGCTGTCCTCAGGGTGGAGGTGGTGACACCATGCTGCTGTCCTCAGGGTGGAGGTGGTGACACCATGCTGCTGTCCCCAGGGTGGAGGTGGTGACACCATGCTGCTGTCCTCAGGGTGGAGGTGGTGACACCATGCTGCTGTCCTCAGGGTGGAGGTGGTGACACCATGCTGCTGTCCCCAGGGTGGAGGTGGTGACACCATGCTGCTGTCCTCAGGGTGGAGGTGGTGACACCATGCTGCTGTCCTCAGGGTGGAGGTGGTGACACCATGCTGCTGTCCCCAGGGTGGAGGTGGTGACGCCATGCTGCTGTCCTCAGGGTGGAGGTGGTGACACCATGCTGCTGTCCTCAGGGTGGAGGTGGTGACACCATGCTGCTGTCCCCAGGGTGGAGGTGGTGACGCCATGCTGCTGTCCTCAGGGTGGAGGTGGTGACACCATGCTGCTGTCCCCAGGGTGGAGGTGGTGACACCATGCTGCTGTCCCCAGGGTGGAGGTGGTGACACCATGCTGCTGTCCCCAGGGTGGAGGTGGTGACACCATGCTGCTGTCCCCAAGGTGGAGGTGGTGACACCATGCTGCTGTCCCCAGGGTGGAGGTGGTGACACCATGCTGCTGTCCCCAGGGTGGAGGTGGTGACACCATGCTGCTGTCCCCAGGGTGGAGGTGGTGACACCATGCTGCTGTCCCCAGGGTGGAGGTGGTGACACCATGCTGCTGTCCCCAGGGTGGAGGTGGTGACACCATGCTGCTGTCCCCAGGGTGGAGGTGGTGACACCATGCTGCTGTCCCCAGGGTGGAGGTGGTGACACCATGCTGCTGTCCTCAGGGTGGAGGTGGTGACACCATGCTGCTGTCCCCAGGGTGTGAGGGTCAGTGCAGAGGGAGAGCCCTGCCTCCTGGGGCTCCCCACCCTGTCATGTGCTCATCACCGTAGAAACTCCAGGCTGCTGCAGCCAAGGAGTCAAACATGTCAAATGGGATCGCACTGCAAAAAGGCCCAAGGAGTCAAACATGTCAAATGGGATCGCACTGCAAAAAGGCCCAAGGAGTCAAACATGTCAAATGGGATCGCACTGCAAAAAGGCCCAAGGAGTCAGACATGTCAAATGGGATCGCACTGCAAAAAGGCCCAAGGAGTCAAACATGTCAAATGGGATCGCACTGCAAAAAGGCCCAAGGAGTCAAACATGTCAAATGGGATCGCACTGCAAAAAGGCCCAAGGAGTCAAACATGTCAAATGGGATCGCACTGCAAAAAGGCCCAAGGAGTCAGACATGTCAAATGGGATCGCACTGCAAAAAGGCCCAAGGAGTCAAACATGTCAAATGGGATCGCACTGCAAAAAGGCCCAAGGAGTCAAACATGTCAAATGGGATCGCACTGCAAAAAGGCCCAAGGAGTCAAACATGTCAAATGGGATCGCACTGCAAAAAGGCCCAAGGAGTCAAACATGTCAAATGGGATCGCACTGCAAAAAGGCCCAAGGAGTCAAACATGTCAAATGGGATCGCACTGCAAAAAGGCCCAAGGAGTCAAACATGTCAAATGGGATCGCACTGCAAAAAGGCCCAAGGAGTCAAACATGTCAAATGGGATCGCACTGCAAAAAGGCCCAAGCGCGGCTTTAGGGAGTGTGTGTGCATGCGTGCTCACGCGTGGGTGACTGCACGCTTATGAGTGTACGTGCACCACTGTGTGTACGCACACTTTTGTGTGTGTGTGTGTTGCGTGTGTGTGTGTGTGTGTTGCTTATGTGTGTGTGTTGACGGAGTGACTGTGACAGCCGTGGAGTTCATAGCCCCTTTTGAAAGCAGATAGGGCTCCATGGTGGTCTCCTCTCACCAGGGAATCAAGTCCTCTACTACTGAAGTGGAGAGAGCACCTGCAGCCCCTCAACTCTCTCCAGTGGCCCTGACAGATCAGGCAGATCAGGTCTGTGTGTTCTCTTTTCTCATGCTGGCTCATCCTTGAGCCAAGGAGGTGTCGACTGTGTAGGCTGCTTGGCTCTGTATATAAGCAAGTCCTGAGCTACCACATAACAGTCTGAAATTAGTTTATATAAGCTAGCATATAACAGAACAGTACACAATGATTCTAATACAGTGCATCAAAATTCTAACAAGTCAGCACTTTTTTGGAACAAGATTCCACTCTGATGTCATATGCAAATCGGCTCACTTTTCATGTTGACTTTCTCAACTGCCTATTCCTGTTCAGTAGGCGAGTACGGAGAGATTTTACACAGGTCACATATTCCCTCTGAGGTCCATAAATCGGAGCTCTGTTAGTCCCAGTCCTGATTACTGTGGTCATTAAGCCCCGGGCAGTGTGGATGTTTATACACACACACACACACACACACACACACACACACACACACACACACACACACACACACACACACACACACACACACACACACACACACACACACAAACACTCCACCCCTTGAACTGGTGCACGGAGGGGAATATTAAACTCTATATTTGGTCAGCACAAGAGGAAATGCCAATGGGTCTGGCTCTGCAGAGCGAAGTAGAGCTGGAGTGGACCCTGTCTGGACTTTCTCTCCTGTGTGTGTGTGTGTGTGTGTGTGTGTGTGTGTGTGTGCTGTTGCCAGTTTCTGGTCTATAGCATGATGAAGCAGCAGTTGGAGACGTTACCAGACAGCATCGCTGCCACAAAATATTTATATTTCAGTGAAGGGTAATTGTGTGTGTGTGGTGTACAGAGATGAGGTAGTCATTCAAAAATCATGTTAAACACTATTATTGCACACAGAGTGAGTCCATTCGACTTATTATGTGACTTGTTAAGCAAATGTTTACTACTGAACGTATTTAGGCGTGCCATAACAAAGGGGTTGAATACTTATTGACTCAAGACATTATGGGGTATTTTGTTTAGGCGAGTTACACAAAATCTGAATTTAATCCGTTTTAAATTCAGGCTGTAAAACAACAAAATGTGGGGAAAGTCATGGGGTGTGAACACTTTATGAAGGCGCTGTACGTTCCCAGTTTAAAATGATACCAGTAGACAATGTACACCAGATTTTGTACATGCCTTTTAAGTGCTGAAATATAAAATAGTTTAGTGCAAATCCAACCCTTGTAATTTAGGTACAGTATGACCTTTTTAAAAAAAAATTATAGATGACTGTTAGGCTACAGGAGGTGAGCATTACAGGTAACATTTTATGAGGTTAATTTATTTTTTTATTATTATTATTATTATTTTTTTTAATTTTTATCCCATTTTCTCCCCAATTTTCGTGGTATCCAATCGCTAGTAATTACTATCTTGTCTCATCGCTACAACTCCCGTACGGGCTCGGGAGAGACGAAGGTTGAAAGCCATGCGTCCTCCGAAGCACAACCCAACCAAGCCGCACTGCTTCTTAACACAGCGCGCCTCCAACCCGGAAGCCAGCCGCACCAATGTGTCGGAGGAAACACCGTGTACCTGGCCCCCTTGGTTAGCACGCACTGCGCCCGGCCCGCCACAGGAGTCGCTGGAGCGCGATGAGACAAGGATATCCCTACCGGCCAAACCCTCCCTAACCCGGACGACGCTATGCCAATTGTGCGTCGCCCCACGGACCTCCCGGTCGCGGCCGGCTGCGACAGAGCCTGGGCGCGAACCCAGAGACTCTGGTGGCGCAGTTAGCACTGCGATGCAGTGCCCTAGACCACTGCGCCACCCGGGAGGCTAGGTTAATTTATTTAATTCATTTTAGGAATGTTGCTTGCAAAATTATTGCAGTTGTTCCCATAGATAGACAGTACATGGTTGCTCAATGTATCACTGACTTTCGCTAAGCTAGCAACTTGGCTAACACAGCTAGCATTTTAAGTCAATAATATGCTGTTTTTATAAAAATTTTGTTGGCTTTATAATTGTGAGAGAAATTTTTGTAGCTAGTAGCTAGGTAGTTAGTCATACCTAGGTAGCTTAGCTGACTTTTCTCAGCTATGGCTAGCTACTTCTTGTCTCTTGTGCTAGCTTTTATAGCCAAATATCCCTTCAGAAACTTACAACATAAAAATATTGATATGGCCAGCATTATAGACCATTTCTCCCCTCTTACTGCAGCTTTAGCTCATCTCGAAACAACAGAGAAATGCTGTGAAAACTAGCGTGCTGTAAACATTCTAAAATGCTGTGAAAACCAGCGTGCTGTAAACATTCTAAAATGCAGTGAAAACCAGCGTGCTGTAAACATTCTAAAATGCAGTGAAAACCAGCGCGCTGTAAACATTCTAAAATGCAGTGAAAACCAGCGTGCTGTAAACATTCTAAAATGCAGTGAAAACCAGCGTGCTGTAAACATTCTAAAATGCAGTGAAAACCAGCGCGCTGTAAACATTCTAAAATGCTGTGAAAACCAGCGTGCTGTAAACATTCTAAAATGCAGTGAAAACCAGTGTGCTGTAAACATTCTAAAATGCAGTGAAAACCAGCGCGCTGTAAACATTCTAAAATGCAGTGAAAACCAGCGCGCTGTAAACATTCTAAAATGCTGTGAAAACCAGCGTGCTGTAAACATTCTAAAATGCAGTGAAAACCAGCGTGCTGTAAACATTCTAAAATGCTGTGAAAACTAGCGTGCTGTAAACATTCTAAAATGCAGTGAAAACCAGCGCGCTGTAAACATTCTAAAATGCTGTGAAAACCAGCGTGCTGTAAACATTCTAAAATGCAGTGAAAACCAGCGCGCTGTAAACATTCTAAAATGCAGTGAAAACCAGCGTGCTGTAAACATTCTAAAATGCTGTGAAAACTAGTGTGCTGTAAACATTCTAAAATGCAGTGAAAACCAGCGTGCTGTAAACATTCTAAAATGCAGTGAAAACCAGCGTGCTGTAAACATTCTAAAATGCCGTGAAAACCAGCGTGCTGTAAACATTCTAAAATGCCGTGAAAACCAGCGTGCTGTAATCATTCTAAAATGCAGTGAAAACCAGCGTGCTGTAAACATTCTAAAATACAGTGAAAACCAGCGTGCTGTAAACATTCTAAAATGCAGTGAAAACCAGCGCGCTGTAAACATTCTAAAATGCAGTGAAAACCAGCGTGCTGTAAACATTCTAAAATGCTGTGAAAACCAGTGTGCTGTAAACATTCTAAAATGCAGTGAAAACCAGCGTGCTGTAAACATTCTAAAATGCTGTGAAAACCAGCGTGCTGTAAACATTCTAAAATGCTGTGAAAACCAGCGTGCTGTAAACATTCTAAAATGCTGTGAAAACCAGCGTGATGTAAACATTCTAAAATGCTGTGAAAACCAGCGTGCTGTAAACATTCTAAAATGCTGTGAAAACCAGTGTGCTGTAAACATTCTAAAATGCTGTGAAAACCAGCGTGCTGTAAACATTCTAAAATGTTGTGAAAACCAGCGTGCTGTAAACATTCTAAAATGCTGTGAAAACCAGCGTGCTGTAAAAATTCTAAAATGCTGTGAAAACCAGCGTGCTGTAAACATTCTAAAATGCTGTGAAAACCAGCGCGCTGTAAACATTCTAAAATGCTGTGAAAACCAGCGTGCTGTAAACATTCTAAAATGCCGTGAAAACCAGCGTGTTGTAAACATTCTAAAATGCTGTGAAAACCAGCGTGTTGTAAACATTCTAAAATGCTGTGAAAACCAACGCGCTGTAAACATTCTAAAATGCTGTGAAAACCAGCGTGCTGTAAACATTCTAAAATGTTTTGTCACCGGTGCTTGTTTTGTTGAAATGTTGTTGACCTCACTGTTGCTCCTACGGCACTAATCTGGTGAGCACCTTTTGGAGCTCCGCCCAAGCAAGGCATTGGATTGGTTTGACATGTGAGGTGAGGTGAGGTGTCACTGATTCCGGGTTCCGACCCCTCTTTAGCTGATTTCTGCCATGGAACTTCCCCAGGCTTCCCGTTTTAGGGAGGCCTGTGCATTCCAAATGGAACCCTATAGGACTCTGATCAAAACAAGTGCACTACGTAGGGAATAGGGTGTCATTTGGGACACAGGCTAAATACACGGCCATTGAAAGAGACTACAAGCCATTAGCCAAGCTCTTCTCACTGTGATGGGCCATTCTCACATTTACATTTTCTGTCATTTAGCAGACACTCTTATCCAGAGGGATTTACAGTAAGTAGTCATTTAGCAGACACTCTTATCCAGAGGGATTTACAATCAGTAGTTATTTAGCAGACACTCTTATCCAGAGGGATTTACAATCAGTAGTTATTTAGCAGACACTCTTATCCAGAGGGATTTACAGTCAGTAGTCATTTAGCAGACACTCTTATCCAGAGGGATTTACAGACAGTGCATTCAACTAAGGTAGGTAGAACAACCACATATCACAGTGATAAGACAACCACAGCTCACTGTAGAAGCTCATGTGATGGCTGAGATGAATACCTGTTGAAACTGAGCTCCCATCACCCTGATACTGCAGATCTGTGCTGAGGTTCACATGTTGTCTGGCTCCTCAAATAGTGGTGCAATAAGACCTCTGTGCTGTTTGTCTTGGCATGAAATGTGCCCTCCTTCCCTTCAAAGCTGTGCTGTTGTTCTTGGAATGAAACGTACCCTCCTTTCCCTTCGAAGATGTTCTCTTTCTAGTGGTGGTGGAATTGTTTCAGTGCAGTTTTGTGACTGGAATGATCAAATCAAATCAAATGTTATTTGTCATATTGGCCGAGTACAACAGATGTTGACCTTACAGTGAAATTCTTACTTACAAGCCCTTAACCAACAATGCAGTTCAAAAAATAGTGTTATATTTACTAAATAAACTAAAGTAAAAATGTTTTATTAAATTAAAAGTAACACAATAAAATAACAATAACGAGGCTATATACAGGGAGTCAATGTGCAGGGGTTCAAGTTAGTCGAGGTAATTTGTACATGTAGGTAGGGGTAAAAGTGACTATGCATAGATAATAAACAGCGAGTAGCAGCAGTGAACAAAATAAATGGATCAATGTAATAGTCCGGGTGGCCATTTGATTAATTGTTCAGCAGTCTTATGGCTTGTGGGTAGAAGCTATTAAGGAGCCTTTTGGACCTAGACTTGGCACTCCGGTACAGCTTTCTGTGCGGTAGCAGAGACACCAGTCTATGAATTGTGTGACTGGAGTTTTTGACAACTTTTTGGGCCTTCCTCTGACACCATCTAGCATATAGGTACTGGATGGCAGTAAGCTTGGCCCCAGTGATGTACTGGGTCATACGCACTACCCTTTGTAGCGCCTTACGGTCGGATGCCGAGCAGTTGCCATACCAGGCGGTGATTCAACCGGTCAGGGGGAAAATGTGTTGTCGTGCCCTCTTCACAACTGTCTTGGTGTGTTTGGACCATGATAGTTTGTTGGTGATGTGGACACCAAGGAACTTGAAACTCTCGATCCGCTCCACTACAGCCTGTCAATGTGAATGGGGCCATGTTCGGCCCTCCTTTTCCTGTAGTTCACAATCATCTCCTTTTGTCTTGCTCATGTTGAGGGAGAGGTTTTTGTCTCTGACCACCTCCCTATAGGCTGTCTCATCGTTGTCTGCGATCAGGCCTACCACTGTCGTGTCGTCAGCAAACTTAATGATGGTGTTGGAGTCGTTCTTGGTGACACAGTCATGGGTTAACACGAGGGGACTAAGCAAGCACGACTAAGGGGCCCCCGTGTTGAGGATCGGCGTGGCAGATGTGTTGTTGCCTACCCTTACCACCTTAAAGGCGGCCTGTCAGGAAGTCCAGGATCCAGTTGCAGAGGGAGGTGTTTACTCCCAGGGTCTTTAGCTTAGTGATGAGCTTTGTGGGCACTATGGTGTTGAACGCTGAGCTGTAGTCAATGAACAGCATTCTCACATAAATGTTGTTTTTGTCCAGGTGTGAAAGGGCAGTGTGGAGTGCAATTGAGATTGTGTCATCTGTGGATCTGTTGGGGCGGTATGCGAATTGGAGTGGGTCTAGGGTTTCTGGGATGAAGATTTTGATGTGCGCCATGACCAGCCTTTCAAACCACTTCATGGCTACCGACGTGAGCGCTACGGGGCAGTAGTCATTTAGGCAGGTTACCTTTCGCTTTCATGGGCACAGGGACTATGGTGGTCTGTTTGAAACATGTAGGTATTACACATTCGGTCAGGGGGAGCTTGAAAATGTCAGTGAAGACATTTGCCATTTGGTCCGCACATGCTCTGAGTACACATCCTGGTAATCTTTCTGGTCCCGCGGCCTTGTGAATGTTGATCTGTTTAAAGTTCTTGCTCACATCGACTACGGAGAACGTGATCACACAGTCGTCCGGAACAGCTGGTGCTCTCATGCATGCTTAAGTGTTGCTTGCCTCGAAGCGAGCATAAAAGGCATTTAGCTCATCTGGTAGGCTCGCATCACTGGGCAGCTCGTGACTGGGTTTCCCTTTGTAGTCCGTAATAGTTTGTATGCCCTGCCACATCCGACGAGCACCAGAGCCAGTGTAGTATTCAATCTTTGTCCTGTATTGACACTTTGCCTGTTTGATGATTCGTCTGAGGGAATAGCGCAGTTTTTATAAGCGTCCGGATTAGTGTCCTGCTTCTTGAAAGTGGCAGCTTTAGCCTTTAGCTAGGTGCGGATGTTGCCTGTAATCCATGGCTTCTGATTGGGATATATACGTACGGTCATTGTGGGGACGACGTCGCAGATGCACTTATTAATGAAGCTGGTAACTGAGGTGGTATACTCCTCAATGCCATTGGATGAATCGTGGAACATATTCCAGTCTGTGCTAGCAAAACAGTCCTGTAGCGTAGCATCCGCATCATCTGACCACTGGCATGGTGTGTGTGTTTGCGTGCGTTCATGTGTGCATTCCCGTTTGTGTGCGTGCATGTGTGTGACACCGTTTATGTTTGTGTGTGTGTGCGTTGGTTCCTGTGTATGTTGGGCTCGTTGGAAGCTCCACATGTTGACACAAGCTGCTTCTTGGAGCAGACATCGGAGACAGCGGTTTCTCCCAAATGGCACCCTATTCCCTACGTAGTGCACTACTTTTGACCAGAGCCCTATTGGCCCTGGTTAAAAGTAGTGTACTATAAAGGGAATAGGGTGCCATTTGGGAGTGAGTCGGGGAGAAATCAGAGGGTTGTTTAGCTGTTAGCAGGAGGTTAGTTGTTAGACATCTGTTAGTTCCTGTCTTCCCTCAGGCTCCAGGGATAATGGCTAGTGGGTCAATCAGCCCTCAACATGGGCATGTTTCAGATGCAGACTGCTTTAGAGGGCCTTGATGGGGGGGGGGGGGGGAGTGTGTGTGTAAATCTCTTGTTCTTAGACAGAGTGAGGGGCGGGCGGGCGGGAGGGAGAGACACACACACACACACACACCTGCAGAGCTGGGGGGGGGGGACATCAAAGGCCCCCTCAAAACAGACACATGCTGGGCTGCAGTGGCTAACTGACACACCCGCCTGGGGCTACAACGGTCTCCCCTCCTCCTCACCCTCCCTCCCTTCCTCCCACCCCTCACTGTGTCTGAGGACAAGAGACACACACACACATTGTGACTATAATGTCATTCACACCCATGTGGAATGTGTCAATGTGGGAGGGAGGAAGCCCTTTCTACTCCTTCCTTCTTCCTGTCTCAGTGTTTTCCTTCTCCTTTGTTTTATTCTTTCCATGGGTCTAAAGCCAGTCTGATTAAAGCCAGTCTGATTAAAGCCAGTCTGATTTAAAGGCAGTCTGATTTAAAGGCAGTCTGATTAAAGCCAGTCAGATTAAAGCCAGTCTGATTAAAGCCAGTCTGATTAAAAGCCAGTCTGATTAAAGCCAGTCTGATTAAAGCCAGTCTGATTAAAGCCAGTCTGATTAAAGCCAGTCTGATTAAAAGCCAGTCTGATTAAAGCCAGTCTGATTTAAAGCCAGTCTGATTTAAAGGCAGTCTGATTAAAGCCAGTCTGATTAAAGCCAGTCTGATTAAAGCCAGTCTGATTAAAAGCCAGTCTGATTAAAAGCCAGTCTGATTAAAGCCAGTCTGATTAAAGCCAGTCTGATTAAAGCCAGTCTGATTAAAGCCAGTCTGATTAAAGCCAGTCTGATTAAAGCCAGTCTGATTAAAGCCAGTCAGATTAAAGCCAGTCTGATTAAAGCCAGTCTGATTTAAAGCCAGTCTGATTAAAGCCAGTCTGATTAAAGCCAGTCTGATTAAAGCCAGTCTGATTAAAGCCAGTCAGATTAAAGCCAGTCAGATTAAAGCCAGTCTGATTAAAGCCAGTCTGATTAAAGCCAGTCTGATTAAAGCCAGTCTGATTAAAGCCAGTCTGATTAAAGCCAGTCTGATTAAAGCCAGTCTGATTTAAAGCCAGTCTGATTTAAAGCCAGTCTGATTTAAAGCCAGTCTGATTAAAGCCAGTCAGATTAAAGCCAGTCAGATTAAAGCCAGTCAGATTAAAGCCAGTCAGATTAAAGCCAGTCAGATTAAAGCCAGTCTGATTAAAGCCAGTCTGATTAAAGCCAGTCTGATTAAAAGCCAGTCTAATTAAAAGCCAGTCTGATTAAAAGCCAGTCTGATTAAAAGCCAGTCTGATTAAAGCCAGTCTGATTAAAGCCAGTCTGATTAAAGCCAGTCTGATTAAAGCCAGTCAGATTAAAGCCAGTCAGATTAAAGCCAGTCTGATTTAAAGCCAGTCTGATTTAAAGCCAGTCTGATTAAAGCCAGTCTGATTAAAGCCAGTCTGATTAAAGCCAGTCAGATTAAAGCCAGTCAGATTAAAGCCAGTCTGATTTAAAGCCAGTCTGATTAAAGCCCGTCTGATTAAAGCCAGTCTGATTAAAGCCAGTCTGATTTAAAGCCAGTCTGATTAAAGCCAGTCTGATTAAAGCCAGTCAGATTAAAGCCAGTCAGATTAAAGCCAATCTGATTTAAAGCCAGTCTGATTAAAGCCAGTCTGATTTAAAGCCAGTCTGATTTAAAGCCAGTCTGATTTAAAGCCAGTCTGATTAAAGCCAGTCTGATTAAAGCCAGTCTGATTAAAGCCAGTCCCTCCTGCTAGGCTGCACTGGGCTCTATAAGCCCTTAGGAATGTCTGATGTATCCCTTATGTTTAACACACACTGGGGCTGCCTTCCCAACGGCACCCTATTCTCTATAGAGTGCACTACTTTTGAGCAGAGCCCGGCGAGCGCTATAGACCCTGGTCCAATGTAGAGCCCCATATAGGGAATAGGGTGCCATCTGGGCCTCAGTCTGGCCCCTCCATTACCCGGCAGATAAGCGCTCAGCACTCTGAAAACAGAGCCAGATCAAAATATAAAAAAAGACTATTTTCAATTGGCCCACCTTCTCCGCACCTTCTCCCCATTCTTTCCGTCCGATGGCGAGGCAGGCAAAGGGGTGTGTGTGTAATTGATTTCCTGATTTCTACACGAACATTGAGGTCTTATTTTTGAGTCTTTGGTTGGTGGAACTGGACTGGCCTTGACTGAGACCAGCCGAGAGAGACGCTTGCGCTCTTACTCCTCCAAACATAGCTTGTTACCATAGTTTCCATCCTAGTATTGAGCATATCTAGGTGTTGGCTTGTCACCATAGTTTCCATCCTAGTATTGAACATATCTATGTGTTGGCTTGTTACCATAGTTTCCATCCTAGTATTGAGCATATCTAGGTGTTGGCTTGTCACCATAGTTTCCATCCCAGTCTTGAACATATATATGTGTTGGCTTGTCACCATAGTTTCCATCCTAGTATTGAGCATATCTAGGTGTTGGCGTGTCACCATAGTTTCCATCCAAGTCTTGAACATATATATGTGTTAGCTTGTCACCATAGTTTCCATCCTAGTATTGAACATATCTAGGTGTTGGCTTGTCACCATAGTTTCCCTCCTAGTCTTGAACATATCTATGTGTTGGCTTGTCACCATAGTTTCCATCCTAGTATTGAGCATATCTAGGTGTTGGCTTGTCACCATAGTTTCCCTCCTAGTCTTGAACATATCTATCTGTTGGCTTGTTACCATAGTTTCCATCCTAGTATTGAGCATATCTAGGTGTTGGCTTGTCACCATAGTTTCCATCCTAGTCTTGAACATATATAGGTGTTGGCTTGTTACCATAGTTTCCATCCTAGTATTGAACATATCTAGGTGTTGGCTTGTCACCATAGTTTCCATCCAAGTATTGAACATATCTAGGTGTTGGCTTGTCACCATAGTTTCCATCCAAGTCTTGAACATATCTAGGTGTTGGCTTGTCACCATAGTTTCCATCCTAGTATTGAACATATCTAGGTGTTGGCTTGTCACCATAGTTTCCATCCTAGTCTTGAGCATATCTAGGTGTTGGCTTGTTACCATAGTTTCCATCCTAGTATTGAGCATATCTAGGTGTTGGCTTGTCACCATAGTTTCCATCCTAGTATTGAGCATATCTAGGTGTTGGCTTGTCACCATAGTTTCCATCCTAGTCTTGAGCATATCTAGGTGTTGGCTTGTCACCATAGTTTCCATCCTAGTATTGAGCATATCTAGGTGTTGGCTTGTCACCATAGTTTCCATCCTAGTATTGAGCATATCTAGGTGTTGGCTTGTCACCATAGTTTCCATCCTAGTATTAAGCATATCTAGGTGTTGGCTTGTCACCATAGTTTCCATCCTAGTCTTGAGCATATCTAGGTGTTGGCTTGTCACCATAGTTTCCATCCCAGTCTTGAACATATATATGTGTTGGCTTGTCACCATAGTTTCCATCCTAGTATTGAGCATATCTAGGTGTTGGCGTGTCACCATAGTTTCCATCCAAGTCTTGAACATATATATGTGTTAGCTTGTCACCATAGTTTCCATCCTAGTATTGAACATATCTAGGTGTTGGCTTGTCACCATAGTTTCCCTCCTAGTCTTGAACATATCTATGTGTTGGCTTGTCACCATAGTTTCCATCCTAGTATTGAGCATATCTAGGTGTTGGCTTGTCACCATAGTTTCCCTCCTAGTCTTGAACATATCTATCTGTTGGCTTGTTACCATAGTTTCCATCCTAGTATTGAGCATATCTAGGTGTTGGCTTGTCACCATAGTTTCCATCCTAGTCTTGAACATATATAGGTGTTGGCTTGTTACCATAGTTTCCATCCTAGTATTGAACATATCTAGGTGTTGGCTTGTCACCATAGTTTCCATCCAAGTATTGAACATATCTAGGTGTTGGCTTGTCACCATAGTTTCCATCCAAGTCTTGAACATATCTAGGTGTTGGCTTGTCACCATAGTTTCCATCCTAGTATTGAACATATCTAGGTGTTGGCTTGTCACCATAGTTTCCATCCTAGTCTTGAGCATATCTAGGTGTTGGCTTGTTACCATAGTTTCCATCCTAGTATTGAGCATATCTAGGTGTTGGCTTGTCACCATAGTTTCCATCCTAGTATTGAGCATATCTAGGTGTTGGCTTGTCACCATAGTTTCCATCCTAGTCTTGAGCATATCTAGGTGTTGGCTTGTCACCATAGTTTCCATCCTAGTATTGAGCATATCTAGGTGTTGGCTTGTCACCATAGTTTCCATCCTAGTATTGAGCATATCTAGGTGTTGGCTTGTCACCATAGTTTCCATCCTAGTATTGAGCATATCTAGGTGTTGGCTTGTCACCATAGTTTCCATCCTAGTCTTGAGCATATCTAGGTGTTGGCTTGTCAACCACTTACCACTCATCAGTTTGATCTATAAAAGAGTTCCCTCATCACTGGCATCTGCAGCACCGATAAATAAATCACTATCTATCTATCTATCTGATAATTGATGCTAAGCTAACTGTTGTGTTTCTCCTTCCAGGTTGCCCTGGGAGATGCCTGCGTCAGTGGGCAGTTCAGCCAGTCAGGGGAGTGCTGTAGCCCGTGTCCTCCAGGCCATGGGGTGGAGGTAGAGTGTGGGATGGAGGACACCAAGTGCCAGCCTTGCCCTGAGGGTGAGTCATGGAGGCAACAGGGTTTAGATGCTGTTGCTTATGCCATTCCCCCAGTAGACATACAACTATAGTACGTACATATTGATAATACTGTGAGATACATTCAAATCACCTATACCTTCTATGTTCTAGGAACATTCTCCCCATCAGACGGTCTCTCCCCGTGCCTCCCCTGTGCCCGCTGCCCGGCTGGCATCCCAGAGCTGACCTCCTGCAGCGCCACCCAGGATACCCACTGTGACTGTGACCAGCACTTCTACCTGTGGCGGGATGGGAAGAGTGTGGCAGGGCTGTGTGCCGCCTGCACCGTGTGTGGACGTGGCGAGGGGGTGGTGAGGCTGTGTGGAGCCCAGGGGAACACCCAGTGCCAACCATGTCGCCCAGGAACCTTCTCAGAGGAGAAGAGTGATATCAAGCCCTGCCAGGCCTGCTCTCAGTGCTCTGACACTGAGGTGGAGATCAGAGCCTGCCAGCTCAACTCTGACACCCTCTGCATGGGTGCGTCTCTGTGTGTATGGTGTGTGTATGGACTTAAAGTTGACCGGGGCAGCTCTAGCAGGGCAGCTCTAGCAGGGCAGCTCTAGCAGGGCAGACATTTGACAAACTGACTTATTGGAAAGATGGAATCCTATGACGGTGCCACGTTGATAGTCACTGAGTTCTTCACTAAGGCCATTTTACTGCCAATTTTTGCCTATGGAGATTGCATTGCTGTGTGCTCGATTTTATACAGTTGTCAGCAACGGGTGTGGCTGAAATAGCTGAATCCACTCATTTGAAGGGGTGTCCACATACACTATATATACAAAAGTATGTTTCCCATGTCAATAAAAATCCCTTTGAGAGAGAGGGAGAGGGAGGGGGAGAGAGGGGGGGAGAGAGGAGACATGTGGCCAACACCTGTACCCACACCTAATCTGAACACTTAGCAACACTCTTGAGGAAACATGAGCACAGTCCAACAGAGAGAAAACACTCTTAAGTGCTGCAGTCAAATGGCTCGGAGCCGACAGCTCTTAAAAAGGGCCTGACAATCTAACTACCCCCACACCAGACCCCAGGGCCTTGGCACATTGGTGACCCCAACATGGTAACCCCTCACTGGCTCCAAATGACCAAGCCTTGGCCTAGTGGCCTGGATCTCCCCAGGAGTCTGGTCATCTGAACACACACAGGTCACCCCATCTGACACTGTAGATAGAGGTCAGGGGAGTCCCCAGTCGTGTTTGATCCTAAAATAGGCCGGCTGTAGAAGGAGTAAGGAGGGGTTTGGGGGGTGGGGTGACTGAGTCAGGGGCTGTAGAAAGGGGTAAAGAGGAGGGGGGGTTGACTGAGTCAGGGGCTGGTAGCTGACTGGGTTAGGGGGGCTGTTAGCTGACTGGGTCAGGGGGGGGGGGGGGGGGGCTGGTAGCTGACTGGGGCAGGGGGGGGCTGGTAGCTGACTGGGTCAGGGGGGTCTGGTAGCTGACTGGGGCAGGGGGGGGCTGGTAGCTGACTGGGTCAGGGGGGTCTGGTAGCTGACTGGGTCAGGGGGGTCTGGTAGCTGACTGGGTCGGGGGGGGGGCTGGTAGATGACTGGTCCGGGGGGGGCTGGTAGCTGACTGGATCAGGGGGGTCTGGTAGCTGACTGGATCGGGGGAGCTGGTAGATGACTGGGTCGGGGGAGCTGGTAGATGACTGGGTCGGGGGAGCTGGTAGATGACTGGGTCAGGGGAGCTGGTAGATGACTGGGTCGGGGGAGCTGGTAGATGACTGGGTCGGGGGAGCTGGTAGATGACTGGATCGGGGGAGCTGGTAGATGACTGGATCGGGGGAGCTGGTAGATGACTGGGTCGGGGGAGCTGGTAGATGACTGGGTCGGGGGAGCTGGTAGATGACTGGGTCGGGGGAGCTGGTAGATGACTGGGTCGGGGGGGGCTGGTAGATGACTGGGTCAGGGGGGGCTGGTAGATGACTGGGTCAGGGGGAGCTGGTAGATGACTGGGTCAGGGGGGGCTGGTAGATGACTGGATCGGGGGAGCTGGTAGATGACTGGGTCAGGGGGGGCTGGTAGATGACTGGGTCAGGGGGGGCTGGTAGATGACTGGGTCAAGGGGGGGCTGGTAGATGACTGGGTCAGGGGGAGCTGGTAGATGACTGGGTCGGGGGAGCTGGTAGATGACTGGGTCAGGGGGAGCTGGTAGCTGACTGGGTCGGGGGAGCTGGTAGATGACTGGGTCGGGGGAGCTGGTAGATGACTGGGTCGGGGGGGGCTGGTAGATGACTGGGTCGGGGGAGCTGGTAGATGACTGGGTCAGGGGGGGCTGGTAGATGACTGGATCAGGGGGAGCTGGTAGCTAACCAAATATGTTCACTGTTTGTGACTGTGTGTCTGTGTGACTGTGTGTCTGTGTGACTGTGTGTCTGTGTGACTGTGTGTCTGTGTGACTGTGTGTCTGTGTGACTGTGTGTCTGTGTGACTGTGTGTTTGCATCATCTGTAGGTATGAAAGCCCTCACATTTTATACACAGTCATTGACTTATTACAAAAAAAACATTGTGCCAATGGTAGATGTGTCAAGGCCCTTGATTTGATGTTGAGACAGGGATAAGGACAGGGCAGATATGTTGAGACAGGGATAAGGACAGGGCAGATATGTTGAGACAGGGATAAGGACAGGGCAGATATGTTGAGACAGGGATAAGGACAGGGCAGATATGTTGAGACAGGGATAAGGACAGGGCTGATATGTTGAGACAGGGATAAGGACAGGGAAGATATGTTGAGACAGGGATAAGGACAGGGCAGATATGTAAAGTGGGCCCCTTCTATCTTTAGTGTTTCCTTCATGGTTCAGTGGTTCTCTAATCAACAGTCTCTCATCTCTCTCCAACCAACAGATAAGAAGCTCCACATCCTGTCTCGTCCCCCTGAGTCTGACGGCCCTCTGGCCGCTCCTCGCCTGCCTGGGTTAGGGTTGGTGAATGATGGAGAGGAGGCCAGCCCTGCCCCTGGAGGAGGAGCGGCCCCCAGTGCCCCCGGGTTCACCCCTCAGGATGATGGGAGCAGCAACCACATCCTGGTCTACGTATCTGTTTTGGCTGCTGTGGTGCTGGGCCTGCTGCTCTACGTCGCCTACAAGTGGTGAGTTGACAGGAGACACGCTGCCGTCTCATTGGCTGCATCCTGATTCTCCACACTTGAAGCATTGCATTGGCTGGAGGGAGTTGTTAAATTGTTAAATGCATGACGGGGTGGAGAATTGTTTGCAAACCTTTCGATTGCCGTCATGTATTTCTGTTCTAGGTTGTGATAAAAAATGATCCTGTTGTTATGTTTAGTAAAGAGTGTAAAAGTGTTTCCTCCCACCTCTCGTCAGCTGGACGTCGTATAAGCAGAAGCAGGCGTTGAGTAAAGCCCGCGCTGCAGAGCTGGGGACGTGTCCTGAAGGAGAGAAACTCCACAGTGACAGCGGCGTGTTCCTGGACTCACACAGCCTGCAGGATAGCCAACCAAGTAAAGGTAACAACAAACAGCCATCTCAGGACTACACCAGAATCGACTTCACTGCACTATACTTTACTTGAGTGAGAACAGAAGCCCAAATTAAATACACGTTCTAATCTCTCTCAATGTAGAGCACATTTAGCATTTATCAGACACTTATCTAGAACAACTTACAGATGTCTTTTCTCATCTATTATAACTGTTGAATGGACTTGTGACTATCTGTGTCTGTTGTGTATTCTACCCCCAGGTAGTAAGAGGGACAGTAAGCAGGACAGCCGTCTGTACATCAACCTGCCCCCCCACAGACAGGAGGAGGTGGAGCGTCTGCTCCAGGAGGGGAGCGGGGGCCGCAGAGGCTCCTGGAGGACCCTGGGGGCCGCGCTGGGCTACGAGCCCGAGCAGATGGACCTGTTTGGGCACGGCGAGGCCCCTGTACACACCCTCCTTTCCAACTGGGCCCAGCAGGAGGGCTCCACTCTGGGACTTCTGTGCTCGGCGCTGGCCCGCATCGAGAGGCCCGACGTGGCCGCCGCTCTCACCTGCCCTGCCCAGGGGGTGTCTGTGGTCTGAAGAAGGAGCCATGTTTGGTCCCAAATGGCACCCTATTCCCTATATAGTGCACTACTAGTAAGCTAATGGTCAAAAGTAGTGCACTATGTAGGGTGCCACAGAGCCTTCCTCATGAGCCTGATAAGACTGGGTCGCATTCATTAGGAACCAAACGGAAGAAAACGGACTGAATCAGGGAGTGGCGACCTGAACTTGAACCAATAAGAAATGTTTGTTTTCCGTTGCGAAGCATACTGCTGCGGTGTGTACTAATGAATACGACCCTTGTGGACTTAGGAGAGGATGGATGGGGCAAACAGCCCTCCTTCTCTCCCAGTGGGATGGCATGCCAAGGGAGGTACTCTTGACTGCCCCATAATGCCTCAGACATTTGAACTGAAGAGGACAGTGGAAGTGTTGTTGCTGGCTCGTTGAGCTGGTTCATCCTCTATTGGAAATGTACAGTATATCCACCATTCTTCCAGTATATATATATATATTTGTTACCATACTTGTGTATAATCTGCCCAAGCGTTCTAGGAATGGGTATTTATTTGCAGCAATGTCAGAAGGATCCACTCTCTTTCCTGATTTGTTTTGCAGCAATGTGAGGAGGATGCACAACAGCTGCCTGTAACTAACTGAACGGGCATGGGAATGAGATACTCTGTAGAACATTCTTTACAACTATGCAATAAAGGCATTCTGTTCATATTAACAATCAAATCGTGAATTTTAAGACCATTGTAAATATGTGATCATAGATTCATTGTAATATAGTGTTAGAAAGGTTTTCAAGCATGAAGGGGCAATCGCAAACATCTTGGACTGAGGGTGCATGATGACACTCTGTCTCTCTCTCAGCCACTCCATCTTAAAGACATTGGGAGGCCTCAAGCCAGTGATGTACTATCACCGTTGCTAATCACTGCCTCTCTCCTATCATGCTTTCTGGTGTGGCTGGCTATCCAGAACATTATCGTTATGTAACAGTCAATCACTTATTCTTGTCTATATTCTAATGTCATGGTGTGTGTTTTTCTAAGATGTCGTTTCATATAATAAATGCTTTTGAAGGTGTGAGTGAGTGAGAGTCAAACGGTGCTCTCTGAGCTTGTTGTGTTACGTGCTCTGACAAGTACAGTGGTTTCGGTCCTACCGGAACGTAGAAGCAAGCAGCTACCTGCTCTGTGGTAGTTTATTCTGAAGATAATCAATCACTGTCTTTGTTTGTCTCAGTAACCTAACTGAGCAGGGCTGTGACTTGTAACATCAATGAAATAAGTATGTGGTCATGTCAGAGGAAAGTATGGAGGACTTCCATGTACAGCTGAAGTCGGAAGTTTACATAAACTTAGGTTGGAGTCATTAAAACAAATTTTTCAACCACTCCACAAATTTCTTGTTAACAAACTATAGTTTTGGCAAGTCGGTAAGGACATCTACTTTGTGCATGACACACAAGTAATGTTTCCAACAATTGTTTACAAACAGATTATTTCACTTATAATTCACTGTATCACAATTCCAGTGGGTCAGAAGTTTACATACACTAAGTTGACTGTGCCTTTAAACAGCTGGAAAATTCCAGAAAATTATGTCATGGCTTTAGAAGCTTCTGATAGGATAACTGACATCATTTGAGTCAATTGGAGGTGTACCTGTGGATGTATTTCAAGGCCTACCTTCAAACTCAGTGCCTCTGCTTGACATCATGGGAAAATCAAAAGAAATCAGCCAAGACCTCAGAAAAAGAATTGTAGAACTCCACAAGTCTGGTTCATCCTTGGGAGCAATTTCCAAACGCCTGAAGGTACCACGTTCATCTGTACAAAGAATAGTATGCAAGTATAAACACCATGGGACCACGCAGCCGTCATACCGCTCAGGAAGGAGATGCGTTCTGTCTCCTAGAGATGAACGTACTTTGGTGCGAAAAGTGCAAATCAATCCCAGAACAACAGCAAAGGACCTTGTGAAGATGCTGGAGGAAACGGGTGCAAAAGTATCTATATCCACAGTAAAACGAGTCTTATATCGACATAACCTGAAAGGCTGCTCAGCAAGGAAGAAGCCACTGCTCCAAAAACGCCATAAAAAAAACAGACTACGGTTTGCAACTGCACATGGGGACAAAGATCATACTTTTTGGAGAAATGTCCTCTGGTCTGATGAAACAGAAATAGTGTGGTTGGCCATAATGACCATCGTTATGTTTGGAGGACAAATGGGGAAGCTTGCAAGCTGAAGAACACCATCCCAACTGTGACGCACGGGGGTGGCAGCATCATGTTGTGGGGGTGCTTTGCTGTAGGAGTGACTGGTGCACTTCACAAAATAGATGGCATCATGAGGCATGAAAATTATGTGGATATATTGAAGCAACATCTCAAGACATCAGTCAGGAAGTTAAAGCTTGGTCGCAAATGGGTCTTCCAAATGGACAATGACCCTAAGCATACTTCCAAAGTGGTGGCAAAATGGCTTAAGGACAACAAAGTCAAGGTCTTGGAGTGGCCAACACAAAGCCCTGACCTCAATTACATAGAAAATTTGTGGGCAGAACTGAAAAAGCGAGCAAGGCGGCCTACAAACCTGACTCAGTTACACCAGCTCTGTCAGGAGGAATGGGCCAAAATTTACCCAACTTATTGTGGGAAGCACGTGAAAGGCTACCAAAAACATTTGACTCAAGTTAAACAATTTAAAGGCAATGCTACCAAATACTAATTGAGTGTATGTAAACTTCTGACCCACTGGGAATGTGATGAAAGAAATAAAAGCTGAAATAAATCGTTCTCTCTACTATTATTCTGACATTTCACATTCTTAAAATAAAGTGGTGATCCTAACTGACCTTAAGACATGGGATTTTTACTCAGATTAAATGTCAAGAATTGTGAAAAACTGAGTTTAAATGTATTTGGCTAAGGTGTATGTAAACTTCCGACTTCAATTGTAACTCTCGCCATTAGTACTGAATCTGAGGAGACTTCCATTTAACTCTCCCCATTAGTACTGAATCTGAGGAGACTTCCATTTAACTCTCCCCATTAGTACTGAATCTGAGGACACTTCCATTTAACTCTCCCTATTAGTACTGAATCTGAGGAGACTTCCATTTAACTCTCCCCATTAGTACTGAATCTGAGGAATATAATTTTATACTAGGAATAAGTTAATTCGTTTTTCCACAGAATGATCAAAGGGCACATATGGAGATGTCATAATTTACAGTTATTACATGTTGGTCTTGAATGAATCATAACACAACTTTATAACAGTTTTATTAAATACTCAATAAAACCACTTGATGGGTCACACAGTTAAGAGGTTTGGATTTAGGAGGGTATTTAAAGGGGTTGGGACAGAGACAGTATTAGGAGGGTATTTAAAGGGTTTGGGGCAGAGACAGTATTAGGAGGGTATTTAAAGGGTTTGGGACAGAGACAGTATTAGGAGGGTATTTAAAGGGTTTGGGACAGAGACAGTATTAGGAGGGTATTTAAAGGGTTTGGGACAGAGACAGTATTAGGAGGGTATTTAAAGGGTATGGGGCAGAGACAGTATTAGGAGGGTATTTAAAGGGGTTGTGACAGAGACCGTATTAGGAGGGTATTTAAAGGGTATGGGGCAGAGACAGTATTAGGAGGGTATTTAAAGGGTTGGGACAGAGACAGTATTAGGAGGGTATTTAAAGGGGTTGGGACAGAGACAGTATTAGGAGGGTATTTAAAGGGGTTGGGACAGAGACAGTATTAGGAGGGTATTTAAAGGGTTTGGGACAGAGACAGTATTAGGAGGATATTTAAAGGGTTTGGGACAGAGACAGTATTAGGAGGATATTTAAAGGGTTTGGGACAGAGACAGTATTAGGAGGGTATTTAGAGGGTTTGGGGCAGAGACAGTATTAGGAGGGTATTTAAAGGGTTTGAGACAGTATTAGGAGGGTATTTAAAGGGTTTGGGGCAGAGACAGTATTAGGAGGATATTTAAAGGGGTTGGGACAGAGACAGTATTAGGAGGGTATTTAAAGGGTTTGGGTCAGAGACAGTATTAGGAGGGTATTTAAAGGGGTTGGGACAGAGACAGTATTAGGAGGATATTTAAAGGGGTTGGGACAGAGACAGTATTAGGAGGGTATTTAAAGGGTTTGGGTCAGAGACAGTATTAGGAGGATATTTAAAGGGGTTGGGACAGAGACAGTATTAGGAGGGTATTTAAAGGGTTTGGGTCAGAGACAGTATTAGGAGGATATTTAAAGGGTTGGGACAGAGACAGTATTAGGAGGGTATTTAAAGGGGTTGGGACAGAGACAGTATTAGGAGGGTATTTAAAGGGGTTGGGACAGAGACAGTATTAGGAGGGTATTTAAAGGGTTTGGGTCAGAGACAGTATTAGGAGGGTATTTAAAGGGTTTGGGACAGAGACAGTATTAGGAGGGTATTTAAAGGGTTTGGGACAGAGACAGTATTAGGAGGGTATTTAAAGGGTTTGGGACAGAGACAGTATTAGGAGGGTATTTAGAGGGTTTGGGACAGAGACAGTATTAGGAGGGTATTTAAAGGGGTTGGGACAGAGACAGTATTAGGAGGATATTTAAACGGGTTGGGACAGAGACAGTATTAGGAGGGTATTTAAAGGGTTTGGGACAGAGACAGTATTAGGAGGATATTTAAAGGGTTTGGGGCAGAGACAGTATTAGGAGGATATTTAAAGGGTTTGGGACAGAGACAGTATTAGGAGGGTATTTAGAGGGTTTGGGTCAGAGAGTATTAGGAGGGTATTTAAAGGGTTTGGGACAGAGACAGTATTAGGAGGGTATTTAAAGGGTTTGGGACAGAGACAGTATTAGGAGGGTATTTAAAGGGGTTGGGACAGAGACAGTATTAGGAGGGTATTTAGAGGGTTTGGGTCAGAGACAGTATTAGGAGGGTATTTAAAGGGTTTGGGACAGAGACAGTATTAGGAGGGTATTTAAAGGGGTTGGGACAGAGACAGTATTAGGAGGGTATTTAAAGGGGTTGGGACAGAGACAGTATTAGGAGGGTATTTAAAGGATTTGGGACAGAGACAGTATTAGGAGGGTATTTAAAGGGTTTGGGGCAGAGACAGTATTAGGAGGGTATTTAAAGGGGTTGGGACAGAGACAGTATTAGGAGGGTATTTAAAGGGGTTGGGACAGAGACAGTATTAGGAGGGTATTTAAAGGGTTTGGGACAGAGACAGTATTAGGAGGGTATTTAAAGGGTTTGGGACAGAGACAGTATTAGGAGGGTATTTAAAGGGTTTGGGACAGAGACAGTATTAGGAGGGTATTTAAAGGGTTTGGGGCAGAGACAGTATTAGGAGGGTATTTAAAGGGTTTGGGACAGAGACAGTATTAGGAGGGTATTTAAAGGGTTTGGGACAGAGACAGTATTAGGAGGGTATTTAAAGGGGTTGGGACAGAGACAGTATTAGGAGGGTATTTAAAGGGTTTGGGACAGAGACAGTATTAGGAGGGTATTTAGAGGGTTTGGGACAGAGACAGTATTAGGAGGGTATTTAAAGGGTTTGGGACAGAGACAGTATTAGGAGGGTATTTAAAGGGGTTGGGACAGAGACAGTATTAGGAGGGTATTTAAAGGGTTTGGGGCAGAGACAGTATTAGGAGGGTATTTAAAGGGGTTGGGACAGAGACAGCATTAGGAGGGTATTTAAAGGGTTTGGGACAGAGACAGTATTAGGAGGGTATTTAAAGGGTTTGGGGCAGAGACAGTATTAGGAGGGTATTTAAAGGGTTTGGGACAGAGACAGTATTAGGAGGGTATTTAAAGGGGTTGGGACAGAGACAGTATTAGGAGGGTATTTAAAGGGGTTGGGACAGAGACAGTATTAGGAGGGTATTTAAAGGGTTTGGGACAGAGACAGTATTAGTAGGGTATTTAAAGGGGTTGGGACAGAGACAGTATTAGGAGGGTATTTAAAGGGGTTGGGACAGAGACAGTATTAGGAGGGTATTTAAAGGGGTTGGGACAGAGACAGTATTAGGAGGGTATTTAAAGGGTTTGGGACAGAGACAGTATTAGGAGGGTATTTAAAGGGTTTGGGACAGAGACAGTATTAGGAGGGTATTTAAAGGGTTTGGGACAGAGACAGTATTAGGAGGGTATTTAAAGGGTTTGGGACAGAGACAGTATTAGGAGGGTATTTAGAGGGTTTGGGACAGAGACAGTATTAGGAGGGTATTTAAAGGGGTTGGGACAGAGACAGTATTAGGAGGATATTTAAACGGGTTGGGACAGAGACAGTATTAGGAGGGTATTTAAAGGGTTTGGGACAGAGACAGTATTAGGAGGGTATTTAAAGGGTTTGGGACAGAGACAGTATTAGGAGGGTATTTAAAGGGGTTGGGACAGAGACAGTATTAGGAGGGTATTTAAATGGTTTGGGACAGAGACAGTATTAGGAGGGTATTTAAAGGGTTTGGGACAGAGACAGTATTAGGAGGGTATTTAAAGGGGTTGGGACAGAGACAGTATTAGGAGGGTATTTAAAGGGTTTGGGACAGAGACAGTATTAGGAGGGTATTTAGAGGGTTTGGGTCAGAGACAGTATTAGTAGGGTATTTAAAGGGGTTGGGTCAGAGACAGTATTAGGAGGGTATTTAAAGGGGTTGGGACAGAGACAGTATTAGGAGGGTATTTAAAGGGTTTGGGACAGAGACAGTATTAGGAGGGTATTTAGAGGGTTTGGGTCAGAGACAGTATTAGTAGGGTATTTAAAGGGGTTGGGTCAGAGACAGTATTAGGAGGGTATTTAAAGGGTTTGGGACAGAGACAGTATTAGGAGGGTATTTAAAGGGTTTGGGACAGAGACAGTATTAGGAGGGTATTTAAAGGGTTTGGGTCAGAGACAGTATTAGGAGGATATTTAAAGGGGTTGGGACAGAGACAGCATTAGGAGGGTATTTAAAGGGTTTGGGACAGAGACAGTATTAGGAGGGTATTTAAATGGTTTGGGTCAGAGACAGTATTAGGAGGGTATTTAAAGGGTTTGGGTCAGAGACAGTATTAGGAGGGTATTTAAAGGGTTTGGGACAGAGACAGTATTAGGAGGGTATTTAAAGGGTTTGGGACAGAGACAGTATTAGGAGGGTATTTAAAGGGTTTGGGACAGAGACAGTATTAGGAGGGTATTTAGAGGGTTTGGGACAGAGACAGTATTAGGAGGGTATTTAAAGGGTTTGGGTCAGAGACAGTATTAGTAGGGTATTTAAAGGGGTTGGGACAGAGACAGTATTAGGAGGGTATTTAAAGGGTTTGGGACAGAGACAGTATTAGGATGATATTTAAAGGGTTTGGGACAGAGACAGTATTAGGAGGGTATTTAGAGGGTTTGGGACAGAGACAGTATTAGTAGGGTATTTAAAGGGTTTGGGACAGAGACAGTATTAGGAGGATATTTAAAGGGGTTGGGACAGAGACAGTATTAGGAGGGTATTTAAAGGGTTTGGGGCAGAGACAGTATTAGGAGGATATTTAAACGGGTTGGGACAGAGACAGTATTAGGAGGGTATTTAAAGGGGTTGGGACAGAGACAGTATTAGATAAAAGTCTTCACCCAAACTATTTTTTAAGATATGCTTTCCCTTTCCTTGAGATTCCTGCTCCCTCCCTCCAGTCCCTCCCTCCCCTCCTCCACGACTTCTACTCACTCTGTTCTCAGCTGAAATCTGTTCATGATTTCTCTCTCTGTCTTTACTCCGTGCTCTAAGTGGGAGCAGGCCTGCGTCTCTCTCTAGCAGGGCCCGGGGCAGGCAGTGTTCCATGATTTCTCTCTCTGTCTTTACTCCGTGCTCTAAGTGGGAGCAGGCCTGCGTCTCTCTCTAGCAGGGCCCGGGGCAGGCAGCGTTCCATGCCGTCATGGACACCAGACACTCCAGCTTAACTGCGGTCTGGAGCACACAGGCATGGGGCTGCGGAATGCACATGAACTCAGAGTGGGGTGAGGGTGGAGGTGAGGGAGGGACCCGATACCCTATATAGTGCACTTCTTTTGTCCAGATCCCTATGGGTCCCATTTGCCATTTAGGGTGCCATTTGGGATGCAGGGCAGAGGCTCTCTGCCAGAAATGTTCCATACGCACAAAAAGCTAATTTCTCTAAATGTTTTAGCACAAATTTGTTTACATCCCTGTTAGTAAGCACTTCCTCTTTGCCAAGATAATCCATCCACCTGACAAGTGTGGAATATCAAGAAGCTGATTTAACAGCATGATCATTACACAGGTGCACCTTGTGCTGGGGACAATAAAAGGCCACTCTAAAATGTTCTGTTTTGTCACACAACACAATGTCACAGATGTCTCAAGTTTTGAAAGAGCGTGCAATTGGCAAGCTGACTGCAGGAATGTCCACCAGAGCTGTTGCCAGAGAATAGAATGTTAATTTCTCTACCATAAACTGCCTCCAACGTGGTTTAAGAGAACAACCGCAGACTACATGTCTATGCATTGTGTAGGCGAGCGGTTTGCTGTTGTGAACAGAGTGCCCCATGGTGGTGGTGGGGTTATAGTACGGGCAGGCATAAGCTACGGACAACGAACACAATTGCATTTTATTGATGGCAATTTGAATGCACAGAGATACGGTGACGAGATCATGACGCCCATTGTCGTGCCATGTTTCGGTATGATAACCCATGTCGCAAGGATCTGTACACCATTCCTGGAAGCTGAACATTTCTATATACTCACCAGACATGTCACCCATTGAGCATGTTTTGGATGCTCTGGATCAATGTGTACGACAACATGTTCCAGTTCCTGCCAACATCCAGCAACTTTGCACAGCCATTGAAGAGGAGTGGGACAACATTCCCCAGGCCACAATCAACAGTCTGATACACTATGCGAAGGAGATGTGTCGTGCTGCATGAGGCAAATGGTGGTCACACCAGATACTGACTGGTTTTCTGATCCACACCCCTATCTTTTATTTAAATGGTATCTGGGACCAACAGATCAGTGGAGGCTCCTCAGAGGAGGAAGGGGAGGACCATCCTCAGTAAATTTCCTAAAAATGTTAAGACATTGAAAAAGTTGACCTTTTTAGATAAAACTACACTAAATATATTAACTTCACCAAATAATTGATTGAAACACAGATCTTGCAGCATGAACTGACATGTCCACCAAATCAAAGGATCAGAGAATTAATCTAGAGCTAGCTAGCACTGCAGTGCATAAAATGTGGTGAGTAGTTGACAAAGAGAGAAAGAAAATAGTTGAACAGTTGTCAACAAATTAATTATTTCAAAAATGAAGGAGAAGCAAGAGAGCGAGTGTCATTCTTTTTCACTTTCAGTTTCACTTACTTAGCTAGCAAATGCAGCTGGCTAGTTTAGCCTATTCAAACACCCTGCTCAAACAGAGGGATGCTATGTTAACTAGCTGGCTATGACTACCCAACACAACACTGGATCTCTTCCAAGTCAAGGTAAGCTTTTAGTTTGATTAAGTTATTGCCACTGGACCACCGGTGTAACTGCTTACTGACTTACTGACACCCTAACGTTACATGATTGTAGCGGGTTTACTAACACATTAGTTATATTAGCTGTTGACTAGGACATTCACTTTAGCTAATACGGGGACAACGATGTACGCTGTGTGGCGGTTATGACATGGTTTGGCTTAGAAAGGTTTTTTCGTCTGGTCACACAAACGAAGGGAAAAGGTTGAGAGGGACTACGTGGCTGCTCTGACACTGAACTGTGTTTATGCGTGATCAGTGGTGTATTCATTCCGCCTCTTCTGTTGAAAAACGTTTCTTAAACGAAAGCAAACGAAACAGGGATATATATTCCATGCATTTGTCCAATAGAAACTCTCGTTTGCAACTGTTGGACTAATGATTACACCATAGGTCAGCTAGATGCAGGCAAGAGTGTCCAAGGCTGTATTGAATGTGTCACTGTCATCTTACATTTTTATCTCAACCTGTGTGCACCTACTTGGAAACTTTCATTCATTGGCTAGGTTGTAGCAACCTCATGATGGGTATAGGGAACATTTGACTATCATGTAGTAGCCTAAACCTATTGATGTTACATTGAAATGGATTATGAATGACAGTCATCCAACATGCTGTAATAGAAATAAGGCCAGGCTCTTGAAAAAGAAAAGTGCTCCCTCAGAGGCACTGACCGCCACTGTAACAGATGCAGATCTGTATTCCCAGTCATGTGAAAGCTGTAGATTAGCACCTAATGAATTTATTTCAATTGACTGATTTCATTATATGAACTGTAAATAAGTAAAATATTTGAAATTGTTGCATGTTGCATTTATATTTTTGTTCAGCGTACATATTTCAAATCAGTAAACAGGGCATCTACATCTTGTCAAAAGTAGTGCACTAAATAGGCAACAGGGTGCCATTTGGGATGTAGTCAGCCTATCTATCCCTCCATATGCATCCTGTATTGAAGGGGTAAGTACATAAACAGTGGAAACGGGGATTGGGTGGCATGCAGTGCACTACCGGGTGTCTAACCATGTAGTGGAGGTACTTCTCATTTGGTTCTGGGTAAACACTCTAGAAATGTTTCAATAGTGTGCAAGGTGAAAATGGAATACACATTTTTACAAAAACTTTATTTTTCTTTTAAAATGTTTGTACACTCAGTATGACAATGTGCTTGCACAGTACTTACAGTAGAGTTGGGGTGAAACTCATTTTGTACATACCAAAAAAAAAAAATCTGTCTCAAAACAAACAAAACAGAAAAACGCTGCAACCCCCACCACCAAAATAAAAAATATTCAAACAAGAGTCTGTGAATGGGTGGAATCCTGGCTTTAGTTTACAGAGGAAGGGGGTGTTGAGTTGAGCTGCTGGAGCAGACAGGGGAACTCACTTCAACACTCCCCCCCTTCATTCACCTGTGTTTGGTATACTTATAACCTGTCAATAGCCAAGTGGACCAACAGTCCATCCTTTTACAAAGACTCTGCTTACCTAAACATTCTCAAACTATTTCTCAATATATTCACATATAAAGCACTATAATACATGTGTGTGTTTGAACATGGTTTTAATGCAATTTAAATGGTGGTGTGAGAGTTACCTAAATGATCAACGACCCCCAAGCCTATGAACCGGTAACCCTGACGACAGGACACAAACCTTGTTACCCCGGAGACTAAGGAGTAAAACAGCTTGTGTAGCAACAAGACGACAGCACAGGCGCCTCTGTGATGCCCGTCTAAAGGAATTATAATAGTAAAACAATGTGAAATAGAGTTAAAATTACAACGCTACACCCCATTGTGGAGGAGGGGGGGTAGTTGAAACAGAACGAGGGACAGACTGACTGACACATACGCATCATGTGTCTGATAGCATCCAAATCCTGTTCACTTCATAGTACAAGTTAATTAAAGACAAAAACATTGATCAGTAACCCCGTCCCCTGCTGTTCCTTATTCACCACTAAGTCCTCTTGAAGTCTGTCCGTCCGTCTGTCTGAGTAGGCGGACTGAAGAGAACAAGCTCCATAATAAAGTTCATTCTTACATTTTTGTAAAAAATAAAAAATATTTACTCAGGGAGGGAGCATTGGAACATGGACTATGTCCCAAATGAACACTATTCCCTATATAGAGCTCTCGTCTAAAGTAGTGCACTCTGGGATTCCCCTATGGGCCCTGGTCTAAAGTAGTGCTCTATATAGGAAATAGGGTGCTATTTGGTAAGCAGCCATGGAGGAATTCCCATAAGGACACCAGTCAGAACGATAGAACCGAACCCAGCCTCCACCCGAACCAAACCCAGCCTCCACCCGAACCCAGCCTCCACCCGAACCGAACCCAGCCTCCATCCGAACCGAACCCAGCCTCCATCCGAACCGAACCCAGCCTCCATCCGAACCGAACCCAGCCTCCATCCGAACCGAACCCAGCCTCCATCCGAACCGAACCCAGCCTCCATCCGAACCGAACCCAGCCTCCATCCGAACCGAACCCAGCCTCCATCCGAACCGAACCCAGCCTCCATCCGAACCGAACCCAGCCTCCATCCGAACCGAACCCAGCCTCCACCCGAACCGAACCCAGCCTCCATCCGAACCGAACCCAGCCTCCATCCGAACCGAACCCAGCCTCCATCCGAACCGAACCCAGCCTCCATCCGAACCGAACCCAGCCTCCATCCGAACCTAGCCTCCATCCGAACCGAACCCAGCCTCCATATAACAGAGGCTCCGGAGGATTGTGGTCTGAAGGCAGGGAGGGCTTGGAGAGTAGAAAGCTTGGACTATCACAGCCCAGCCAAAAGCAGCACCAGATACCCTAGTCAAGTCAATGGCTGGCTTGGGGGGTGTGGCGTGCGGGCGCACCAGAGGAAAGCCAGTCATATGGACAAACAGAGATTCTCTTTCTTTACACTGATCCATTTAGACCAGTTAATTACCACTGCCGGACTTCATACAGCAACATCCCAACAGTGGAAAAACATTGAAGAGCAATTTAAAATGATGGTATGTCCGACTCTTTCATGAATCCTTTTCAGACAGGGGAGGAAGAGTTCTAGAGAGAATATGTAAATAAGATTTGAAAACATTGTTAGTTAGGTAAGAAAAAAATGTAGAAAGCTAACACGATAGTGACACTATAGGTTAATGTAGCACCCCTCTCTGGGTCTGAGTGCCAAACAGCACCCTATTCCCTACATAGGACACAGAGAATAGGGTGCTAGTTGAGACGCAGCCTAGGTGTCGCACACTTCTCTGTGGACACTTCACCTGGAGCCTCTGCCCCTTGGGAGACACCTCCCTCCTCGTCATGATTCTCACCCCCCTCCCACTAGTCCCCTCCCATTAGTCAGTGGGCCCGGCGGCAAGCCTTCAAGGCATCAGTTTAAGACACAGTCTTAGTCAACATAAACATGTCCTCCTCATAAATATGTGTCTGGAGCGATCCCACCTCCACAGTTCAGTTTCCCAGCGTGACTTGACTTTAATCTGGGTTTCAGTGTGTCTCCTTTCACCGTTTGTGGGCCCCAAACAACCGTAGCCTAATCATATTTTCAAGTCTTGATCCCTGTTCTGTTCCTCCAGTCAGACGCAGTGTTAGTCCAGCTCAGTGTCCTCTTTGGGCCGGTAGATGTTGCCAAACTTCTGCATGTATTTCTTGATGTACTCCTTGGTCTTGTGCTTGACGTTTTCGTTGCACTCCAGGTCCTCTGGGTTCTTGCAGGACTTCAGCTCCTTGTTCATGACGCCGTGAGTTAGCTGGAGGAATAGAAAGGGGGAGAAAAGGACAGAAGAAAAGGAAGTTAGATGTTTCTCCTGACAACAACATCGCATTGCAAAATCCCAAGTTTTCTAGAATCCTGGTTTGAGGATTCAGGATCTTCTGCTAATTCCGTCCTGATTCCGTGAATCTTCCAAACATGATTTCTGGAAAACCTGGAAAGTTATGGGAATTTTACAACCCTGCAACAACAAAAGTGAAACTATCTCCATCAAAAGGAAGGTTAGGTCACACTGTGAAGAGATGAGGCTTTCATTCTGACTGATCCATTTCATGAGCTTTGTTCTCCTCCTAAAATGTAGAGGGTCAAATGTCAGGGCTGCGTCCCAAAAATCTCAGCTCTCTGTATAAAACGAGTCAATCCAAAACGTTAGCTGGCGCTCTAGTTTAAGAGGTTCTGCTTTAAGGGATTGTTCTGCACGGTATTAAATAAACATGTGAACATGCCAGTTTACTTGGCCTCTCTTTGTTTATTGTGACCATGTGCTCAAGAGTAGTGGTGTGTCCAAATGGCACTCCATTTAAACAAGTCCCCACCGAGTTGTGGTTGTCAACCCAGAGAAACACTCAAAACTACTTGAGGGGAAAAAACAGAGCTTTCTGCCCTTTGAAAAAAAGAATGCTGGCTGAACATTGAGTGAAAGAGAGAATCTCCCAAATGGCACCATTTCCAATACATAGTGCACTACTTTTGAATAGGGTGCCATTTGGGATACACTCAGAAGGAATAGGGTGCCATTTGGGATACAACCAGAAGGAATAGGGTGCCATTTGGGATATAACCAGAAGGAATAGGGTGCCATTTGGGATACAACCAGAAGGAATAGGGTGCCATTTGGGATACAACCAGAAGGAATAGGGTGCCATTTGGGATACACCCAGAAGCAGTGGGAGCTGAAGGTTCAGGCGTTTAGTTCTGGTCTGGGGGAAGAGCTTTAGTGAGATGTGAAGGGGAAGAGCTTTAGTGAGATGTGAAGGGGAAGAGCTTTAGTGAGATGTGAAGGGGAAGAGCTTTAGTGAGATGTGAAGGGCAAGAGCTTTAGTGAGATGTGAAGGGCAAGAGCTTTAGTGAGATGTGAAGGGCAAGAGCTTTAGTGAGATGTGAAGGGCAAGAGCTTTAGTGAGATGTGAAGGGCAAGAGCTTTAGTGAGATGTGAAGGGCAAGAGCTTTAGTGAGATGTGAAGGGCAAGAGCTTTAGTGAGATGTGAAGGGCAAGAGCTTTAGTGAGATGTGAAGGGCAAGAGCTTTAGTGAGATGTGAAGGGGAAGAGCTTTAGTGAGATGTGAAGGGGAAGAGCTTTAGTGAGATGTGAAGGGGAAGAGCTTTAGTGAGATGTGAAGGGGAATACCTTTATCCTTTGAAGTTAATTGCTATCCATGACTTAAAATTAATACTCCGACTGTTGGGAGAGGTTCATGTTTTGGATGGTTTGAGACAATAAAATACAAATTCCCAAATGATTGCTTTCCACACACACCCCCCTACCTTTCTGGCAAGGTGTTTGAAATCCTCAGTGTTGACAATGCGTCCCAGTTTGCAGTCTGGTTTCCGGAAGGGATTCAAGCAGGTCACAATGAACTGGGACATCTAAACACAGGAAATAGGAGGTCAAATCGATCATGTAGAGATGTCATTCATTACATTTCAGTCATTTAGCAGACACTCTTATCCAGAGCCACTTACAAGTGCATTCATCTTAACATAGCTAGGTGGGACAACCACATATCTCAGTCATAGTAAGATGGGCTTGACATTAACTTGTAACTTTTTTAGCCATTTGTCAAATGTGCAAACGCGGCTTTGATCTATAAAAAATAAAAAATAATCTCGCAAATACATAATTGAAAAACCGCTCGTGCCTGTCAGCGCAGGCCTACTATAATTATACTCTGATAAGCTCTGCAGAGACCGGTAGGACAGAGAGTAAAACATCGCATCCCGAGGACACTTTCCATCCCTTTCTGATCGGTGTAGCCTAATTGTTTGAGATTGTTCTTTTTTAAACTTGTCCATTCAGACGACTTAAAAGGTGTGGAAAGCGTTCCACAGGGATGCTGGCCCATGTTGACTCCAATGCTTCCCACAGTTGGGTCAAGTTGGCTGGATGTCCTTTGGTTGGTGGAACGTTCTTGATACACACAGGAACCTTGATGGAAAGAGCAGCGGGTTCCTAATGTTTTGTACACTCAGTGTATAATCCGCTTGTCCAACTTTGTTCTTTACTTGCCCCGGGGCAAGTGGACAACCGTTAATGTCCTGGTGAGTAAATGTTTTTCTCAAAGTCAGAGCGAGCTAGTAAGACTAGTGCAAGTGTTAATGAAAGAAAGGCCATTTAAACAAAATGTCTGTAGGCTGTAACCTAACAAAATGTCTGTAGGCTGTAACCTAACAAAATGTCTGTAGGCTGTAACCTAACAAAATGTCTGTAGGCTGTAACCTAACAAAATGTCTGTAGGCTGTAACCTAACAAAATGTCTGTAGGCTGTAACCTAACAAAATGTCTGTAGGCTGTAACCTAACAAAATGTCTGTAGGCTGTAACCTAACAAAATGTCTGTAGGCTGTAACCTAACAAAATGTCTGTAGGCTGTAACCTAACAAAATGTCTGTAGGCTGTAACCTAACAAAATGTCTGTAGGCTGTAACCTAACAAAATGTCTGTAGGCTGTAACCTAACAAAATGTCTGTAGGCTGTAACCTAACAAAATGTCTGTAGGCTGTAACCTAACAAAATGTCTGTAGGCTGTAACCTAACAAAATGTCTGTAGGCTGTAACCTAACAAAATGTCTGTAGGTTGTAACCTAACAGAATGGCTGTAGGCTGTAACCTAACAAAATGTCTGTAGGCTGTAACCTAACAAAATGGCTGTAGGTTGTAACCTAACAGAATGGCTGTAGGCTGTAACCTAACAAAATGTCTGTAGGCTGTAACCTAACAAAATGGCTGTAGGCTGTAACCTAACAAAATGGCTGTAGGCTGTAACCTAACAAAATGGCTGTAGGCTGTAACCTAACAGAATGGCTGTAACCTAACAGAATGGCTGTAGGCTGTAACCTAACAAAATGGCTGTAGGCTGTAACCTAACAAAATGTCTGTAGGCTGTAACCTAACAAAATGTCTGTAGGCTGTAACCTAACAAAAATGTGGAAAAAGGAGTCTGAATACTTTCCAAATGCATGCATGTACAGTACCAGTCAAAAGTTTGGACACACCTACTCATTCTAGGGTTTTTCTTTATTTTTACTATTTTCTACATTGTAGAATAATAGTGAAGACATCAAAACTATTAAATAACACATATGGAATCATGTAGTAACCAAAAAAAAAAAAGCGTTAAACAAATCAAAATACACTGCTCAAAAAAATAAAGGGAACACTTAAACAACACAATGTAACTCCAAGTCAATCACACTTCTGTGAAATCAAACTGTCCACTTAGGAAGCAACACTGATTGACAATAAATTTCACATGCTGTTGTGCAATAGACAAAAGGTGGAAATTATAGGCATTAGCAAGACACCCCCAATAAAGGAGTGGTTCTGCAGGTGGTGACCACAGACCACTTCTCAGTTCCTATGCTTCCTGGCTGATGTTTTGGTCACTTTTGAATGCTGGCGGTGCTTTCACTCTAGTGGTAGCATGAGACGGAGTCTACAACCCACACAAGTGGCTCAGGTAGTGCAGCTCATCCAGGATGGCACATCAATGCGAGCTGTGGCAAGAAGGTTTGCTGTGTCTGTCAGCGTAATGTCCAGAGCATGGAGGCGCTACCAGGAGACAGGCCAGTACATCAAGAGACGTGGAGGAGGCCGTAGGAGGGCAACAACCCAGCAGCAGGACCGCTACCTCCGCCTTTGTGCAAGGAGGAGCACTGCCAGAGCCCTGCAAAATGACCTCCAGCAGGCCTGATATAGCAGCAAAGGGGGGGACCAACTCCATATTAATGCCCATGATTTTGGAATGAGATGTTCGATGAGCAAGATATCCACATACTGTTGGCCATGTGTAGTTGATGAGGAGGCGAGATGAGAGGAGGAATCACAGGAAGACTGAGATATGGAAGTTGACTCACCTCTTTCCGGAACGTCTCCTTGCTCCTCTTGGCCAGTTCACTGGATGTGTCTGCCTCTGCTGTCTTAGTAGAGAACTGTGGAAACACACACACACACACCACACACACACACACACACACACACACACACACACACACACACACACACACACACACACACACACACACACACACACACACACACACACACACACACACACACACACACACACACACGAGAGAGGTCAGGGAACATGTCAGTCTATAGAACAGTCACGTTTCGTTTGACTAGCTTGGTTCGGCCGTGGATTCCTCTAAACGGTCGCCTAGCAGTCTGTCTGGGTCATAGCTACTGTCATTTTCTCAGCTGTGGCAGACAGCAGCAGGTGGCAGCCATTTCTTGGAGCTAAAAGGCCCAGATCAAAGGAAGTGAGGCTGTGTCAGCCACACCATGGAGGCCATGGATGAAACATGGCAGGTGTTGGGCTGAGGCCCTGGACTTCAAGGCCAGTGGGGAAGGCAGGCAGGCAGGCCACGCCTGGTCACCAGCCCCCTCCAACTGGAAAGGAGGGAGCCACACAAAGCAGGGATATCCTGCCAGGATGAAGGCTGGGCTCCCTCTCCGGCTAACAGTACCCACCCTCCCCCAGCCCCGGAGACAGGCAGTAGACAGTTGATGCCCTCCCCCAGCCCCGGAGACAGGCAGTAGACAGTTGATGCCCTCCCTCCCCCAGAGACAGGCAGTAGACAGTTGATGCCCTCCCTCCCCCAGAGACAGGCAGTAGACAGTTTATGCCCTCCCTCCCCCAGAGACAGGCAGTAGACAGTTGATGCCCTCCCTCCCCCAGAGACAGGCAGTAGACAGTTGATGCCCTCCCTCCCCCAGAGACAGGCAGTAGACAGTTGATGCCGCACCCCCCCCCCCCCCGCCCCAAACCAAGGTGGTGAAGATCAAAGAGAACCACAATGGATTCACACACAGCTCTGCTCCGTGCTTCCTGATGGGTGGTGTGCCCACGGAGCGTACCAGGGAGAAGCATTCAGACTGACAAGAGAACACTTTATGAGCCAGTGTTTAACATAGATTATTTCCCAGGTGGGATGCAAAGCCCTCTAACCAAAACGCTAAATTATCATCAGGGGTCAACAGGGAAAATAACATTTAAGTGGTGTCAGAAACTCAGTGGTTATCATTTCAGGTCCTGGTCAGTAGAGACAGAGAGACAGACAGAGAGAGACACAGAGAGACAGACAGAGAGAGACACAGACACCACTATCAAGACATGTTGGAAACGGTCCTTGAGCTCATTGATTTTATTGGCCAACGACATCCCATCATAAAAAAAGGAAGAGAAAGAGACATCCCATCGTAAAGAAAGAGAGAGATGGAGACATCCCATCGTAAAGAAAGAGAGAGATGGAGACATCCCATCGTAAAGAAAGAGAGAGATGGAGACATCCCATCGTAAAGAAAGAGAGAGATGGAGACATCCCATCGTAAAGAAAGAGAGAGACGGAGACATCCCATCGTTCAAAGAACGGGTCTCTCCCTCTCTGGAGAGACACATCTGAAAACATTTCAGCTCAGAGACAAAAGGGCCCAGTGCGTAGACGCTAAACTAAGAAACCACAAACCTGGTTTCCATTACGATCAAAGAAGAGGGAAAACAAACGACAGAGAGAGAGAGAAAGGAGAGAGAAAGAGAGAAAGGAGAGAGAGGAGAGAGAAAGGAGAGAGAGAAATACATAATAACCATGCCTACAACCCATATAGGCACCCTCAGATCAGACCTATGACCCTCCTGCCCACCCCATGCCCCCCACAAAGAGGGCCTCAACATGAAAGTCACACATACACCCAGGCTAACAGGCCCAACCCCCACTCTTACACTAGCCCAAGCCAATGGCATGTACCAGATGCTCAGCAGGCTCTGCTCACACTTACTGGCCTGAGGCCAAACCACACGACTAACAACATTGGACACTTTATGGTACACAAAGCCTTCATTATCTCATCCTGGAATATCCAAGGCCTGAAGTCATCTGCCTTTGGCCTAAAGAGCAGGAACCCAGACTTCCCTAAAGAAATACAGACATTGTCATCGTACAAGAAACACGGTATAGAGATGGACCCAGTGGTTACCCTCTAGGTTACAGAGAGCTGGTAGTCCCATCCACCAAACTACCAGGTGGGTGGTATAGAGGAGATGGACCCAGTGGTTACCCTCTAGGTTACAGAGAGCTGGTAGTCCCATCCACCAAACTACCAGGTGTGAAACACGGTATAGAGATGGACCCAGTGGTTACCCTCTAGGTTACAGAGAGCTGGTAGTCCCATCCACCAAACTACCAGGTGGGTGGTATAGAGGAGATGGACCCAGTGGTTACCCTCTAGGTTACAGAGAGCTGGTAGTCCCATCCACCAAACTACCAGGTGTGAAACACGGTATAGAGATGGACCCAGTGGTTACCCTCTAGGTTACAGAGAGCTGGTAGTCCCATCCACCAAACTACCAGGTGGGTGGTATAGAGGAGATGGACCCAGTGGTTACCCTCTAGGTTACAGAGAGCTGGTAGTCCCATCCACCAAACTACCAGGTGTGAAACACGGTATAGAGATGGACCCAGTGGTTACCCTCTAGGTTACAGAGAGCTGGTAGTCCCATCCACCAAACTACCAGGTGTGAAACACGGTATAGAGATGGACCCAGTGGTTACCCTCTAGGTTACAGAGAGCTGGTAGTCCCATCCACCAAACTACCAGGTGTGAAACACGGTATAGAGATGGACCCAGTGGTTACCCTCTAGGTTACAGAGAGCTGGTAGTCCCATCCACCAAACTACCAGGTGTGAAACAGGGGAGGGTCTCAGGGGCTATGCTAATTTGGTATAGAGCAGACCTAACTCACTCTATTAAATTAATTAAAACAGGAACATTTTACGTTCGGCTAGAAATTCAAAAAGGAAATTAACTAAACAGAGAAAAATTTCCTACTGTGTGCTACCTATACCGCCCCACTAGAATACCCATACTTTAATAAAGACAGCTTCTCCATCCTGGAGGGGGAAATCAATCATTTCCAGGCCCGGGGACATTTGTGGCAACAAACGCCTACCTGGAAGGGACAGCATTCCCTCCCCCATCCATAGAACCCCCTAGGCACAACTACGACAATATAACCAACAAAAACGGGTCAACTCCTGCAGCTCTGTCACACGCTGGGTATATACACATAGTCAATGGTAGGCGTCGAGGGGACTCAACCCACATTCTCTCAGAGCGTTCACAGTCAGCCCACTGACACCCCTATCAGATCGCAGCAAAATCACAGTCTACTTGAACAGAGCAACACTCAAATCATGAAGCATCAAAGCCAAAGGAACCAAATAATATTAAGAAATGCTACAGATGGAAGGAATGTAGTGTGGAAACCTAACCAAAAAACAATTAGGCAAATTCAATCCCTGTTAGACAACTGCCTGGCCAAAATGTAAGAGTGAAGATGTAAACTTGGCAGTAGAAAACATAAACAGTATATATCAGCTTCCCTATCAAATCAAAAATGGCAAGATAACCTAAGAAAATTAGCAACAATGACAAATGGTTTGATGAAGAAAGCAAAAAAACAAAAGAAAGAAATTGAGAAACCTATCCAACCAAAAACATAGAGACCCAGAAAACCTGAGCCTTCACTATGGTGAATCACTAAAACAATACACTATGGAAAAAGAAGGAACAGCACGTCAGAAATCAGCTCAATGTAATTGAAGAATCCATAGAATCTAACCACTTCTGGGAAAATTGGAAAACACTAAAGAAACAACACGAAGAGCTATCTATCCAAAAACGGAGATGTGTGGATAAACCACTTCTCCAATTTTTTTGTCTCTATAACAAAGAACAGCAAAAACATATACATGATCAAATACAAATCTTAGAATCAACTATTAAAAGACTACCAGAACCCACTGGATTCTCCAATTACATTGAATGAACTACAGGACAAAATACAAACCCTCCAACCCAAAAAGGCCTGTGATGTTGACAGTATCCTAAATGAAATGATTAAATATACAGACCACAAATTCCAATTGATATGCATCAACAATAACCTTGGGGAAATCGTCTGCATTATCATTAACAGCAGACTTGTACATTTCCTCATGTAGTGAGGAAATGTCATATTGGCTTTTTACCAAATGACCGTACGACAGACCACGTATTCATCCTGCACACCCTACTTGACAAACAAACCAAAACAAAGGCCGTCTTCTCATGCTTTGTTGATTTCAAAAAAGCCTTCCACTCAATTTGGCATGAGGGTCTGCAATACAAATTGATGGAAAGTGGTGTTGGGGGGAAAAAACATACGACATTATAAAATCCATGTACACAAAACAACAAGTGTGATAAAATTGGCAACACACACATTTCTTTCCACAGGGCCATGGGCTGAGACAGGGATGCAGCTTAAGCCCCACCCTCTTCAACATATACATCAACGAATGGCGTGGGCACTAGAACAGTCTGCAACTAGAATCTGAAGTCAAACGTCTACTGTTTGATGATCTGGTGCTTCTGTCACCAACCAAGGAGGGCCTACAGCAGCACCTAGATCTTCTGCACAGATTCTGCCAGACCTGGGCCCTGACATACCTCGGCCTAAACATCAGCGCCACAGGTAACAGCTGTGAACGAGCTGAGACAAGGCAAGAAGGGCCTTCGATGTAATCAAAAGGAACAAAATTTGACCTACCAATTAGGATCTGGCTAAAAAAATATATACTTGAATCAAACCATTGCTCTTTATGGTTGTGAGGTCTGGGGTCCGCTCACTAGCCAAGAATTCACAAAATGGGACGAATACCAAATTGAGACTCCACATGCAGAATTCTGGAAAAATATCTTCTGTGTACAACGTAAAACACCAAATAATGCATGCAGAGCAGGAATGATATGTGGGTTGGATCTTGTAGCTCCTAAACCTAGCTCACCCTTACCTTCAGATGTTGATGAAGATGTGTGGGTTGGATCTTGTAGCTCCTAAACCTAGCTCACCCTTACCTTCAGATGTTGATATGTGGGTTGGATCTTGTAGCTCCTAAACCTAGCTCACCCTTACCTTCAGATGTTGATGAAGATGTGTGTGTTGGATCTTGTAGCTCCTAAACCTAGCTCACCCTTACCTTCAGATGTTGATGAAGATGTGTGGGTTGGATCTTGTAGCTCCTAAACCTAGCTCACCCTTACCTTCAGATGTTGATGAAGATGTGTGTGTTGGATCTTGTAGCTCCTAAACCTAGCTCACCCTTACCTTCAGATGTTGATGAAGATGTGTGGGTTGGATCTTGTAGCTCCTAAACCTAGCTCACCCTTACCTTCAGATGTTGATGAAGATGTGTGTGTTGGATCTTGTAGCTCCTAAACCTAGCTCACCCTTACCTTCAGATGTTGATGAAGATGTGTGGGTTGGATCTTGTAGCTCCTAAACCTAGCTCACCCTTTACCTTCAGATGTTGATGAAGATGTGTGGGTTGGATCTTGTAGCTCCTAAACCTAGCTCACCCTTACCTTCAGATGTTGATGAAGATGTGTGGGTTAGATCCTGTAGCTCATAAACCTAGCTCACCCTTACCTTCAGATGTTGATGAAGATGTGTGGGTGGGATCTTGTAGCTCCTAAACCTAGCTCACCCTTTACCTTCAGATGTTGAAGAAGCTCTTAAGATGTGATCCACTGTATCTACAGCTAGCGTTATAGTGTCTGTCTGCATCCCAAATGGAACCCTCGCCCCTATGTAGTGCACTACTTTAGACCAGCATGCATCGGGTAGTGGTGCACTATGTAGGGAATAGGGTGCCATTTGAGGATGTAGCCTCTGTCTGCCACTCTAGACTAGAGGCCCTTCAGGGGGGTGATTTTCTCTCTCCCAGGAAAGGAACCACAGCTGAAAATAATCCCTTTTGCAACATCTTCAATTAACCGATGGGAGGAACACTATCATCATTTTGCACGCAAGCACAAACATTCCGGGAAGCAAACGAAGCTAAAATATTTTGCTTTCTCACAGATGACTTAGAGATCTTGTTTCACGCCATCATCTTTTAGAAAAACTCCAGTCCAAAAACCACAAGGCAATATAATGGATATTATAGCAGGGTTTCTACTCCTAGACTCACACCACTAGGGGCTCGGACCTAAAGACTGTATGGAACTCTGCTGACCATGTATGATCATAGTCCTGTGGACAAATGACACCCTAGTCCCTGGACAGTGCACTACATTTGACTAGAGTCCTGTGTGAATCTGATTCAACCATGAGTCATGAGATTTGGGCACTATTCAAATACCTTAAAAAGCCTTCCGGAGACCTTCCTTCCTTCCTTGAGGAAATCACTGACCTACCAGTCAGATTGGTGAAAGTAATGAGATGGAAGGAAGCCATGTTTTCATCTATCAACTAACATACAGATCAGTGCCCACGTTTCCATCCAACCTTCTTACACGAGTAAAGTACTTGTCGGATCATTTATTTTGTCGTCATGACAGGCCTGATGGAAACAGAACACGGTAAACGTGTCGACAAAACAAAATACTCTAGACAAGGTGAGATCTTTTTGTGTCTGTAAAACGAATTATGCGAGAAATGTCGTCAGAAACGCTTTTATGCTCAAATATTGATAAAAGAACCATCATATGGAAGTAAACTTGGAGTCACGCGATGACGTGTTGTGTGGTCGTCCCACTGCGACTGGTCAGGAAAGCCTGCAGTTTATTAGGCTACAGATGAAATAAATGATGAGGTTCACAGGGTGCTGAAAGAACAAGGTGATGAGCATGATGCTCCTTTCCAATAAACATCCAGAGAAAACCCTCAGAGTTGAAAATGCGACGGAAACCCATTTAACTTGAATTTAAACCGCAAAAAGTATTTCATGTGCACTACGTGGTCATCACACACAGCCTTTCATCTGCAACAAGTCCATTGGATGGAAACATCTCTGGAGGGAAAATACACGAAATGTTTTTTATGCAGAGTTTAGAATATTCCTCACCAATTGGATGGAAACCTAGCTAGTGATTAAATCAAGGAAGGATGCATTTGAAAGGCCTTGGCCTGTGTGTTTTCAGGGTTAAAGGTCACCTTGGAGGGGTTCTCGTCGTAGGTGGGCGTCCCCAGGTCCATCTCAGCCTCGTGGTCTAAGCTGTGAGAGTCTTCACTGGCCCCGTCCCAGCTGCTTGGAGGATCCCACTGAGTCTGTCTATAGGAGGGTGGGGTTAGATACACAGTAAGACACACATTCCAGGCAGACAAACGCAGCCATACACACAGAGTTAGTCAGACATGTGCAGTCAGACCGACAAGCTGACAGATACACACACAGTCACAAAAGCAGACAGTACGAGATAAAGACACAGGAAGGCAGACAGAGAGAGACCGGCAGAGACAGGCAGAGACTGGCAGCCTACCTGGTGATGACGTGATAATAGTAGATCTTTCCCTCTCCGTCCCGTGCTACCTTCCAGCTGGGGGGCAGGACGATGGTTTTGGGTTTGGGAGGAGAGGGAGGGGGCAGGTCTATCATACTGTTGGGGACTAACAGAGTGTTGGGCATCTCCTGGACAGAGGAAAAGAGGCAGGTGAAAAGACAGGAAGTCTCCTCTAGTGGTTAGAAAACAACTGTTTATGAGGCCTTCATCATGATAGAAAACAGTATGAAACTGCTGGACAAGAATCAAGACTACTATCACGTTGATACACTTTGCCTCCCCCTGGTGGTAGCTTGGGGAAGGGTACAGCCAGACATATTTGGTGTATGAGGTGGGGGTTTTTCAACCGCTGACGGATGATGGACAACTGAGAGGATGCGCAACATGTCGACCTTTGTGAGTCTGCAACTAGTCTGAAAGTCATTGACTTTGTGTAAAGTTTTAACAGACAAATACAGACAACGATTAATACATATATTTCATCAGTGTTCATGCGCCTGGGTCTGGCTGGAGGCCTTACCTGCTGGACAGTCTGTGAGGTGACGATGGTAGTGACCGTACCCCCCTGCTGAACCACCACTCCTTGCTGGTGACCCGTGTACACCGGCTGACCACGGAGGTAGTTGGCAGCCGGATCAGCGTAGGTCTGGCCAGAACAGGGTTGACAGACACACAGAGATCACACAGATACTCAGAGAGAAACCTTCTGATCTGGTCATGAAACAGGGCTTTTTTTTCATGCGTTGCTTGAAAGCCTCTATCAACGAAGGGCGATATGTGTTGACTGTTCAGTACACTGTGCAGTGTGTGTGCCTACCTGCAGGACAGGTGTGTTAGCCTGTGGATAGGCAGTGGGGATACTGTAGATGGTCTGACAGGGCTGGCCCTGGTAGTAGATGGCTGTCTGGGTGGGAGGTGGTGCTGGGACAACCTGGTACTGTGGTGCTACCTGGGTCTGTACTGTCACAGCCTGCTGGGTGGTAGGGTCCCACAGCGTGGTGTAACTCCCCTGGCCCGTCGACACCTACAACAATAATTAGAAAAAAAAGGAAGTGTGGAGTTAGGGGACCAGATGGAATTTGCAACTTGCACTGATGCGGCCAATTAAAAATGTTTACTCGCACAGCCAAGTCAAAGGGTTGTAAAATGAGACCGAATGGTAGCACTCTGGAGCCCTGAATAATAATGAATGGTATTTAGAGCGCTTTTCAAAACATCGAAAGTCACTTTACAATAAAATAAAACCCCATTAAATCAGAAATATAAAAGTAGAGCACCTGAGGGGGCGCTGATACAGCAGGCACTGACAGGACGCCTACCCCCGGGTCCTGGCCTGCCCCGCTGGGCTGCTGGGCATACTGCTGGGCGGTGCCGGGGTGGAGCTCCAGAGGAATAGTGGGTTGGTGGATGTGTTGGGAGATGCTGGAGAGGTTGGAGACTGGAGGGGGCTGGGAGGTAGAGGAGGGAGAGGTCATGCCCAGCTCGGTGATCAGAGCCTGGGGAGGGGTCTGCTCCAAGACCAGGGTGGCTGGGACCAGGGGCTCCACGGGAGGGGTTGGCAGCAGCACCTTGCCTGCGTTGGGGTTGACGGGGTCCACGTAGGTCTGGAGGGGGTAGCCAGGGGGGTAGTGGATGAAGCCAGCTGGGCTGGTAGTGTAGGTCAGGGCTGCATCGTAGGCTAGAGTCTGGAGCTGCTGCTGCCGCTGTTGTTGTTGATGTTGTTGTAACTGTTGTTGATGTTGTTGTAACTGTTGTTGATGTTGTTGTTGTAACTGTTGTTGTTGTTTCTTGACCTCGCGCTGGGCCACCTCCTGTTCAAACAGCTTCCTGCGCTCCTCTGTGGACAGCTTGGTGCGTTCCTTGGTGATGGAACGGGTCTTCTTACTGCTGTTAGCCAGGTCAAACCTAGAAACACACAGTCAATACTACTGTCTACAGAGATCAACAGGTCAAACCTAGAAACACACGGTCAATACTACCGTCTACAGAGATCAACAGGTCAAACCTAGAAACACACAGTCAATACTACTGTCTACAGAGATCAACAGGTCAAACCTAGAAACACACAGTCAATACTACTGTCTACAGAGATCAACAGGTCAAACCTAGAAACACACAGTCAATACTACTGTCTACAGAGATCAACAGGTCAACCCTAGAAACACACAGTCAATACTACTGTTTACAGAGATCAACAGGTCAAACCTAGAAACACACAGTCAATACTACTGTCTACAGAGATCAACAGGTCAACCCTAGAAACACACAGTCAATACTACTGTTTACAGAGATCAACAGGTCAAACCTAGAAACACACAGTCAATACTACCGTCTACAGAGATCAACAGGTCAAACCTAGAAACACACAGTCAATACTACTGTTTACAGAGATCAACAGGTCAAACCTAGAAACACACAGTCAATACTACTGTCTACAGAGATCAACAGGTCAAACCTAGAAACACACAGTCAATACTACTGTTTACAGAGATCAACAGGTCAAACCTAGAAACACACAGTCAATACTACCGTCTACAGAGATCAACAGGTCAAACCTAGAAACACACAGTCAATACTACCGTCTACAGAGATCAACAGGTCAACCCTAGAAACACACAGTCAATACTACCGTTTACAGAGATCAACAGGTCAAACCTAGAAACACACAGTCAATACTACCGTCTACAGAGATCAACAGGTCAAACCTAGAAACACACAGTCAATACTACCGTCTACAGAGATCAACAGGTCAAACCTAGAAACACACAGTCAATACTACCGTCTACAGAGATCAACAGGTCAAACCTAGAAACACACAGTCAATACTACTGTCTACAGAGATCAACAGGTCAACCCTAGAAACACACAGTCAATACTACTGTTTACAGAGATCAACACAACAGACATTTCTACAAGTCAACAACAGTTTTGGTATGCATCCCAAATGGCTCCCTATTCCCTATATAGTACACTACTTTTACCCAGAGCCCTATGGAACCCTATTCAGTACACTACTTTTAACCAGAGCCCTATGGAACCCTATATAGTACACTACTTTTAACCATAGCCCTATGGAACCCTATTCAGTACACTACTTTTAACCAGAGCCCTATGGAACCCTATTTCCTATATAGTACACTACTTTTAACCAGAGCCCTATGGAACCCTATTCAGTACACTACTTTTAACCAGAGCCCTATGGAACCCTATTCAGTACACTACTTTTACCCAGAGCCCTATGGAACCCTATTAAGTACACTACTTTTAACCAGAGCCCTATGGAACCCTATTCCCTATATAGTACACTACTTTTACCCAGAGCCCTATGGAACCCTAGTCAGAACACTACTTTTAACCAGAGCCCTATGGAACCCTAGTCAGTACACTACTTTTACCCAGAGCCCTATGGAACCCTATTCCCTATATAGTACACTACTTTTAACCAGAGCCCTGTGGAACCCTATTCCCTATATAGTACACTACTTTTACCCAGAGCCCCATGGAACCCTATTCAGTACACTACTTTTAACCAGAGCCCTATGGAACCCTATTCAGTACACTACTTTTAACCAGAGCCCTATGGAACCCTATTCAGTACACTACTTTTAACCAGAGCCCTATGGAACCCTATTAAGTACACAACTTTTACCCAGAGCCCTGTGGAACCCTATTCAGTACACTACTTTTACCCAGAGCCATATGGAACCCTAGTCAGTACACTACTTTTACCCAGAGCCCTATGGAACCCTAGTCAGTACACTACTTTTACCCATGGCCCTATGGAACCCTATTCAGTACACTACTTTTGGGAAAAGGGTGCAATTTAAAAAAGGAGCCTAAAGTCATCAAGAGTTTTGTTTCTAAAACCGTTGAAGTATTCTGGAATGATTCAGAAAGTCATTCAGTCATACAGTCAAAGAACATGTGATCATCCATAGCTAGTCAGTGTATATGAGCATGTTGGTGTTCCAGCCAGTCCTACCGGTCCACATGTCGCCTGCTGCTCCTCTCGTATGCGGAGGGCGGTGGGGAGGTGGAGGCACGTCTCCTCCGTCTCTCTGTGCTGCGGGGTGTCTTCTCAGAGTCTCTGTCCCAGTCTCTCTCTCTATCTCTCTCTCTATCCCGGTCTCTCTCCCAATCCCTGTCCCTTTCTCTGTCACGCTCCCGGTCACGCTCCCTGTCCCGTTCTCTTTCTCGATCTCGTTCCCTGTCCCTCTCCTTGTCCCGCTCCCTCTCACGTTCCCGTTCCCGTTCTCGGCTGCCGGAGGGGGTGCGAGCCGGGGCAGCGTCTCGGTCTCGACTACGATCTGTATACATGGAACAATCAAACAGGTTAAAGCCCCACCAACGGTAGGCTGTCAGCACTGTTGAAAATAAAACGTTACACTGTAACAGGTGTGGACACAGACCTAGTGAGAGAAAGAGCAGGAGAGAGGGGCAGAGACAGAGACCTACCGTGTATCTCCTTCTCCACCTGGCTCTTCTTGGGGATCCTGTACACCTCCTGAAGGATGAGTCACACACCACACATGTAAATAACAATAAACTCAGTGTGTGTGTTTATTTATTTATCAGTGTGTTTTAAATCAGTGTTTGTGTGTGTCCTTGCCTTCAGGTCCTTCCAGCTGTCCAGCAGCCTAGCAGCCATGTCTCCTATATCCACAGCACTGAGCAGGGCTTCCTGGCTCCTCTCGCTCTCTACATCAGACACACCCTCCTCCTCATCCTGCGAGGGCGTCCCCACCGCCGCAGGCTCCACGGGGACCACCGGAGAGGGAGGTGGAGGGGCCTCCGAGGCAGGGGTCACTACCTGGGCAGCGTCCTCAGTGCCAGGGGCCACCTCCGGGGGACCCTCAGGGGCCACCTGGCCTGGATGTTCCTGGCTGCCTGGAGCCTTTTCTGTATCTTCAGTCCCAGTCTCTGCTGTGGTGGTCTCCTCTTCCTTCTCCTCAGCAGGCTGCTCCTCTGAAGGGGTCTCAGTAACTTCCGTCCGAACTGGCTGAATATGTGATGATTCCTGGACCTCCACGTTGTCCTGCTCTCCTGCCACAACCTCCCTCTCCTCCACTGACTGACTTGCCTGCTGCTGCTCCTTCTGTCCCTCACTCCACTCGTCTTTCACCTCCTCGTCACCGCCCTTCTCATTCACCTCCTCCTGATCTTTAAGACAGAGCTGGCTCTCAGCTTCGGGTTCTGTGATCTCCATGGTCTCCACCACCTCCTCTGGTGTTTCCTTCAGCTCTGTGACTGGCTCTTCTGTCGGCTCCTCCGTTGTGGGAGTCTGAGCCTGGGCCTCAACCACCAGCTCTGTGACTGGCTCTTCTGTCGGCTCCTCCGTTGTGGGAGTCTGAGCCTGGGCCTCAACCACCAGCTCTGTGACTGGCTCTTCTGTCGGCTCCTCCGTTGTGGGAGTCTGAGCCTGGGCCTCAACCACCAGCTCTGTGACTGGCTCTTCTGTCGGCTCCTCCGTTGTGGGAGTCTGAGCCTGGGCCTCAACCACCAGCTCTGTGACTGGCTCTTCTGTCGGCTCCTCCGTTGTGGGAGTCTGAGCCTGGGCCTCAACCACCAGCTCTGTGACTGGCTCTTCTGTCGGCTCCTCCGTTGTGGGAGTCTGAGCCTGGGCCTCAACCACCAGCTCTGTGACTGGCTCTTCTGTCGGCTCCTCCTTTGTGGGAGACTGTGCCTGGGCCTCAACCACCAGCTCTGTCTTGGACTGTTTGCTGCTCTCCACTGGAGGCTCAGATCTTGAGACCTCCTCGTCCTCCATCTCCTCATCCTCCTCCTTACCGTCCGAGGCCTTGCTGGCGTCCGACATGGCGCTGTCCAGGCTGTTCTCGCTGATCTTGAGGCGACGGTAAACGGCCCGTTTGGGAGTGTCGCTGTCCAACTCAGTGCCCAGTTTGGCGACGGAGGCAGAGGAGCCGTCGGGAGTGTTGAGAGGGGTCTGGGCGCGGGACATGTTCTCACTGGAGTAGCCGTCCTGTTCGGCCCCGGGGGGCTGGGGGAGGGGCGTGTTCTCACTGGAGTAGCCGTCCTGTTCGGCCCCGGGGGGCTGGGGGAGGGGCGTGTTCTCACTGGAGTAGCCGTCCTGTTCGGCCCCGGGGGCCTGGGGGAGGGACGTGTTCTCACTGAAGTAGCCGTCCTGTTCGGCCCCGGGGGGTTGGGGGAGGGAGTGTGTATGCGTTTGGGCCCAGCGCTGGATGAGGCTCAGGACATGACTCTCCTCCAACATGTTCTTAGTGGAGATAGGTAGCACTGACAGGGTCTTCATGATCTGGAGACACAGGGAATAGTCAGTTGGTTGCAACACACACACACCTTGTGTCGATATTCCTAGGACCTTTGTTTTAATTCAATCTGAATTGGTTTATTCTAAAGTGCATTCTCATATAGATTCAGTGATCATATTTGTCATGATCACAAGTGTGAGGGATGAGCAACCGACGTTAAATATATATATTTTTGACCCCGAACGGATTTAATTGTCACCTGAAACTGCAGTTTGATGTTGTTGACACTGTTGCCCTTGGCTTCAGAGAGCTCCACCATGAAGATCCACAGTAGAGACAGACCGTGATGGTCCAGGAACTGCTTCAGACAGGATGGGCTCTGGGTATCCTGTTCATACAAAACCACCAGGTCAACATTATGGTAGAGAAACCACTTCTCCTGGTCGAGAAACCCTTCTCCTGAGACAAACAATAATCCTAACACCCTCCACACAATAACCCAGTACACAGACATCCCCAATACAATACACCCTCCACACAATAACACAGTACACAGACACCCCCAATACAATACACCCTCCACACAATAACACAGTACACAGACATCCCCAATACAATACACCCTCCACACAATAACACAGTACACAGACATCCCCAATACAATACACCCTCCACACAATAACACAGTACACAGACACCCCCAATACAATACACCCTCCACACAATAACACAGTACACAGACATCCCCAATACAATACACCCTCCACATAATAACACAGTACACAGACATCCCCAATACAATACACCCTCCACACAATAACACAGTACACAGACATCCCCAATACAATACACCCTCCACACAATAACACAGTACACAGACACCCCCAATACAATACACCCTCCACACAATAACACAGTACACAGACATCCCCAATACAATACACCCTCCACATAATATAACAACTTATCAAATCACATTTTATTTGTCACATACACGTGTGACAAACTGGTTCTTGACTGATTCAGAGGGATACAAAAATAAAACAAGCAACTGAATACCTTTAACTGAAATAAAATGTGCGTCCCAAATAACCAGGGCCTATAAATATAGTGCACTACAAATGACCAGGGCCTATAAATATAAATATAGTGCACTACAAATGACCAGGGCCTATAAATATATACAGTGAGGGAAAAAAGTATTTGATCCCCTGCTGATTTTGTACGTTTGCCCACTGACAAAGAAATGATCAGTCTATAATTTTAATGGTAGGTTTATTTGAACAGTGAGAGACAGAATAACAAAAAAATCCAGAAAAACACATGTCAAAAATGTTATAAATTGATTTGCATTTTAATGAGGGAAATAAGTATTTGACCCCCTCTCAATCAGAAAGATTTCTGGCTCCCAGGTGTCTTTTATACAGGTAACGAGCTGAGAGTAGGAGCACACTCTTAAAGGGAGTGCTCCTAATCTCAGCTCGTTACCTGTATAAAAGACACCTGTCCACAGAAGCAATCAATCAATCAGATTCCAAACTCTCCACCATGTCCAAGACCAAAGAGCTCTCCAAGGATGTCAGGGACAAGATTGTAGACCTACACAAGGCTGGAATGGGCTACAAGACCATCGCCAAGCAGCTTGGTGAGAAGGTGACAACAGTTGGTGCGATTATTCGCAAATGGAAGAAACACAAAAGAACTGTCAATCTCCCTCGGCCTGGGGCTCCATGCAAGATCTCACCTCGTGGAGTTGCAATGATCATAAGAACGGTGAGGAATCAGCCCAGAACTACACAGGAGGATCTTGTCAATGATCAAGGCAGCTGGGACCATAGTCACCAAGAAAACAATTGGTAACACACTACGCCGTGAAGGACTGAAATCCTGCAGTGCCCGCAAGGTCCCCCTGCTCAGAAAGCTCATATACATGCCTGTCTGAAGTTTGCCAACGAACATCTGAATGATTCAGAGGACAACTGGGTGAAAGTGTTGTGGTCAGATGAGACCAAAATGGAGCTCTTTGGCATCAACTCAACTCGCTGTGTTTGGAGGAGGAGGAATGCTGCCTATGACCCCAAGAACACCATCCCCACCGTCAAACAGAGGTGGAAACATTATGCTTCGGGGGTGTTTTCTGCTAAGGGGACGGGACAACTTCACCGCATCAAAGGGACGATGGACGGGGCCATGTACTGTGAAATCTTGGGTGAGAACCTCCTTCTCTGAGCCAGGGCATTGAAAATGGGTCGTGGATGGGTATTCCAGCATGACAATGACCCAAAACACACGGCCAAGGCAACAAAGGAGTGGCTCAAGAAGAAGCACATTAAGGTCCTGAGTGGCCTAGCCAGTCTCCAGACCTTAATCCCATAGACAATCTGTGGAGGGAGCTGAAGGTTCGAGTTGCCAAACGTCAGCCTCGAAACCTTAATGACTTGGAGAAGATCTGCAAAGAGGAGTGGGACAAAATCCCTCCTGAGATGTGTGCAAACCTGGTGGCCAACTACAAGAAACGTCTGACCTCTGTGATTGCCACCAAGTACTAAGTCATGTTTTGCAGAGGGGTCAAATTCTTATTTCCCTCATTAAAATGCAAATCAATTTATGACATTTTTGACATGCGTTTTTCTGTATTTTTTTGTAGTTATTCTGTCTCTCACTGTTCAAATAAACCTACCATTAAAATTATAGACTGATCATTTCTTTGTCAGTGGGTAAACGTACAAAATCAGCAGGGGATCAAATACTTTTTTCCCTCACTGTATATCTATAAATGACCAGGGCCTATAAATATAGTGCACTACAAATGACCAGGGTATATATATATATATATATATATATATAGTGCACTATAAATGAAATAGGGTGCCATCCCAGACAGCCGGTGTTCATTGGTGTGGGTCAGGTGTGCTTACTTGGATAAGTTTGAGGCAGATGAGTTTCTGCTCCATGGTCTCCACTCTGACCATCAGCCTGCAGAGAGACACCACCTCCTTCTCATCGTACAAACCCTCCCCGTTCTCCAGCAGAGCCTCTAGTTCCTCGTCCACCTGGAGACACAGCAAACCAGCATTCACACACTGACCAGTAACAGGCCAGCATTCACACACTGACCAGTAACAGGCCAGCATTCACACACTGACCAGTAACAGGCCAGCATTCACACACTGACCAGTAACAGACCAGCATTAACATTCAGCAGTAACAGACCAGCATTTACACTCAGCATCAGCAGTAACAAACAGTTTTTTAGCTACTACACTTGTAGCTTTTGCCAGCGTGAGCCACTTTATCAAGTGTTCTCTGGCCTGAATCGCGCCAAATTCTTGAAAATAGGACAGCGTAGCGAATTTTTCCGATGAGCCGCTTGAGCCTCCTATGTCAAGGTTTCATTGAACATGAATGGGAGAGCCTCACGCTCTGCAGAAGTTAGTGTAGCTCTATAAAGACCACAGATAATCCATTCAACGGACTAAACACAGACCCCAGAACTGTGACAAAACTACTTCTTCTCTGCAAAACTGAGACAAGCAGCTTTCATGGTGACGTGGATAGGGGGGGGGGGGCTAAAATAACCGGTCCTTTCGTGTTCAGTAACAGTGTTATTTATGGAAAGGAGAAGACGCTGGAGCTCTCAGAACAATTATCCTAAAGCTAGTACAAACCTGACCCATATCTGCCTCTCTAGACCATGTCAGCATCTCAAATGGCACTTTGTTCCCTATATAGTGCACTACTTTTGACCAGAGCTCTGGTCAAAAGGGTGCCATTTGGGACACAGACCATCACTGCTGGGGGTTTCAGCAGATCATCCAATCAGAGTTATGACATAGCTACATGCCACTGTAGTTCATCTATTGGCCAGAACATTTGCATTTAAATGGCTGAGTTTAAAGATGAACTCAATGGCACGTCATCAGACTGTGCTGAGTCAATCTACCAGTTACAAATTGGACTATTATGGGTCAACAGCTAAAATGTGTGGAATCCTAACTACCAGAGTGAAACATAAACCTACATCGCAGGGGGAAGAGAACAGATTGTAGCTTCTACAGTTGTATTTCAAATGAGTTTAATTCTATATTTCCACACTATGAGGTTGGAATAATACTGTGAAAATGATAATGCCATTTTAGTGTAATCGCGGTTTGAAAAGGTTGAAATTTCAGCCCAGCTTGGTGGGATAATGTTTTGTCCTCCCTGGTGACACTACACCAGGCGGTAAATTAGTTAACTGACAAATAAGAAAGAGCTCAAAACTTCTCTCCTCTCAGTCCACTCCCAAAGAAAACAGTCCTAGCTAAATTCTCGCTGGAGTAATTGCTCTTCGCTAAGAAGCTATTGTTTGTTTTTGACCATTTTCACTGAAAACAATCACAGTAATGTATTTAATTGTTACCTCAGAAATGATTTGATATTGAGATAAGAACAGCTGCATCGGACTTTTAAATATTCACTATGGTTGATAGTGACATGAACTCCACAACAGGTCACTCCCCCAACACCTTTTCAAGTGACGGCTGTTCAGACACAGCCAGTCCTAGGTTTGAAAAATGGCGATCACTTCTCTGTATTGAAGATTCCCCAGATGTCCTACTTATTCCAGGAATCTTCCAAAACAGCATTTATGGAAAACCTGGGACTCTTGGGGGAGTGCCTTTACCAAACCTACACACTCACCGTAGTGAGTGCATTGCTCACAGAGGTGTCCTTCTTGCGAGGGCGCTCTTTCTTCATCTTCCCTGCCGCTGCTCTTACACTGACCCTGTTCTCCCCGCCCAGGAAGCCTCGGCAGCTGGGAGCCCCACAGAAGCACTTCTGGGCCTCTTTCCTGGCGTGTACAGAGGAGAAGGAGTAAAACACTACACCATAGCTATACGGTCGGTCAAGAGAGCAACAGGGGCTTAATAATGTATTGTTATGTTTTCAATGACTACAACAGCAGGGTGACGTATTAGAACAGACAGTCAAACATTGATATGTTACAACAGACATTTCAAATCCAAAGAGAGAAGCTGCGTTCTAAATGGCATCCTATGGGCCTTGGTCAAAAATAGTGCACTAAAAAGGGAATAGGGTGCCATTTGGGACAAAGGTAGAAAGACACTAACCCATACCTCTGGAACTGGTAATCGAAGGTAGAGAGACACTAACCCATACCTCTGGAACTGGTAATCGAAGGTAGAGAGACACTAACCCATACCTCTGGAACTGGTAATCGAAGGCAGAGAGACACTAACCCATATCTCTGGAACTGGCAATCGAAGGTAGAGAGATACTAACCCATATCTCTGGAACTGGTAATCGAAGGTAGAGAGACACTAACCCATACCTCTGGAACTGGTAATCAAAGGCAGAGAGACACTAACCCGTACCTCTGGAACTGGTAATCAAAGGCAGAGAGACACTAACCCATACCTCTGGAACTGGTAATCGAAGGTAGAGAGACACTAACCCATACCTCTGGAACTGGTAATCGAAGGTAGAGAGACACTAACCCATACCTCTGGAACTGGTAATCAAAGGTAGAGAGACACTAACCCATACCTCTGGAACTGGTAATCAAAGGCAGAGAGACACTAACCCATACCTCTGGAACTGGTAATCAAAGGTAGAGAGACACTAACCCATACCTCTGGAACTGGTAATCAAAGGGAGAGAGATACTAACCCATACCTCTGGAACTGGTAATCAAAGGGAGAGAGATACTAACCCATACCTCTGGAACTGGTAATCAAAGGCAGAGAGACACTAACCCATACCTCTGGAACTGGTAATCGAAGGTAGAGAGACACTAACCCATACCTCTGGAACTGGTAATCGAAAGTAGAGAGACACTAACCCATACCTCTGGAACTGGTAATCAAAGGTAGAGAGACACTAACCCATACCTCTGGAACTGGTAATCAAAGGTAGAGAGACACTAACCCATACCTCTGGAACTGGTAATCAAAGGTAGAGAGACACTAACCCATACCTCTGGAACTGGTAATCGAAGGTAGAGAGACACTAACCCATACCTCTGGAACTGGTAATCGAAGGTAGAGAGACACTAACCCATACCTCTGGAACTGGTAATCAAAGGGAGAGAGATACTAACCCATATCTCTGGAACTGGTAATCGAAGGTAAGCTCTGTACCAGCTGTGACGGTCCTGGAGGTGAAGAACCCAACTCTCAGCTGGCCGTTCACAGTCCACTGAAATACAGGAACCAAGAAAGAAACATTAGCGAGGTCAGGATAAAACAAACTTGCTTTTTGACTTTGCTGATAAATACTTTGAGGGAAAGTGTACTTGTCATGACCGTGATGCGTTGTCTCACCGAGCCATCTTAAGATGAATGCACTAATTGTAAATCGCTCTGGATAAGAACGTCTGATAAATGACTAAAATGTCAAATGAAATCACAGCCTGAGATGCAGCTCACTGATAAAGTAGCCTCAGTGCCAGTCTGTTTGTGCTAGAATGCAAACTTCATGTCGCTCATTGTCATGTTTGGCTTGACAACGGCAGCAATGGAGCTGGCAAGAGAACACACACACACACACACACACACACACACACACACACACACACACACACACACACCAGCCTAAAAGTAGAGCGAAGTACAGGCAAATATGGTTCTGAACCAAGACAAGTGAATGAAATGTATTTACATTTTAAAATGAACTGTCCAGTGAAAATCTCACTTTTAAATGCTCATAATCTGTTAACTCGTACGCAAATAAATGTTGATGACTTGCATGTGGCCAAAGCATCAATTAGAGAGAAATAAACCCCACCTCAAACGTATAAATCAAACAGACCGTTTCAAAAATGCTTGCTATTTCCTCATAGAGGATAAGGTCATGTTTTTAGCCGAGACGGCTAACAGTCAGCCGTTTACTTGTCTATAAAAATATTAATGACCGGTATACGCCCACACCATCCTGTTGTTGGGGTAAGCCCACACCATTAAAAACATATAACAGCGGCTTTTTAACATAGTTTTTCTTCCAAAAAATGGTAATAAACTATTTCACTCATATTATAACGAATGATAGATTTCATAGAAATCTGGAAACACTGGACAGATACCAGGTAGCCTAGTGGTTAGAGTGTAGGGGCAGGCAGGTAGACTAGTGGTTAGAGTGTAGGGGCAGGCAGGTAGACTAGTGGTTAGAGTGTAGGGGCGGCAGGTAGCCTAGTGGTTAGAGTGTAGGAGCGGCAGGTAGCCTAGTGGTTAGAGTGTAGGGGCGGCAGGTAGCCTAGTGGTTAGAGTGTAGGGGCGGCAGGTAGCCTAGTGGTTAGAGCATTGGGCCAGTAACCGAAAGGTTGCTAGATCGAATCCCCGAGCTGACAAGGTAAAAATCTGTCGTTCTGCCCCTGAAGGCAGTTAACCGGTAGGCCGTCATTGTAAATAAGAATTTGTTCTGAACTGACTTGCCTGGTTAAATAAAGGTGAAATAAATACTGAAAGGGGCCTCTGGGCCACATACCTTCTGGGTCTCACAGTTGGGCTCACAGCTGTGGTTCATGAAGCGAGAGCAGTTCCCCTTCAGTGTGGCGTCTATGATCTGAGAAGACACAGAGGAAAGGAGTTTCAGATAACCTTCCACATTACCTGTCAGTTGAAAACAATACAACACTCTGGGTGCATCCCAAAATGGCACCCTAGACAAGCTACTACTTTTGACCAGAGCCAAATCAGGGTGTCATTTGGAATGCACACCTAAAACTTGTTGGGGTCTGGTCTGGCAGTGCACTTTATAGGGAATAGGGAGTCATGTTGGACAAAGCCTATACTTGTTCCCGTTTCAGGAGTTCAGTGGACTACATGTCAATGTTCCAGTGGTCTCACCTCGTTATTCTTCAAGGCCATGAAATAGTAGTGGATGTTCTTCATGCTAGCGTATTTTTTCACCCGCGTCTTGAACTCCTTGTGGTCCAACACCTCTCCGCAGTACTCCAGCACAAAAGTGTTTCTGAAATGTTATCAAAATGGTGGAAAACAATTAGCATGACTCCTTTGTGTACAGCTTTTAGGGCAATGGCCAGGGTTCCATCTCATTTTGTCTTTACGCAATTCCTCGCATCCTATCGCCACGCCTCCTTCTCAACCGTATTGGAGAAGGTCCAAGGGGTTTCTCTTAGACCTTCCTCTCCAATCTGTGTTAAGGAGGCGAGGAGATAGGATGCGAGGAATCAAGGTTAAGATCTATTGAGAACGAGCCCTGGGTGCTAGTTATAACATTTGATTTATTTATTATGAATCAAGGAGTACAGGGCTCCTGAGTAGCGCAGCGGTCTAAGGCACTGTATCTCAGTGCAAGAGGTGTAACTACAGTCACTGGTTCAAATCCAGGCTGTATCACATTGGGAGTCCAATAGGGCAGCACACAATTGGCCCAGCTTCGTCCAGGTTTGGCCGGGGTAAGCCATCATTGTAAGTAAGAATTTGTTCTTAACTGACTTGCCTAGTTAAATAAAAGGTTATATTTAAAAATAAAATCTAAGAGCCTTACGATATCAGGTCCCTGGCCGCCCTCAGTCCCCAGCCCTTATCTTCAGTCAGGATGACCTCAAAGTCTGCATGCTGTTTCATCTGGAAGCGCCGGTTGGAGCAGTAGCCTTCATTCAGGCAGCGTGATGAGCTGCAAAAGACAAGGACATTACATTTGTTTTCATTTTGGCCATTTAGCAGACGCTCTTCTACAGAGCAACTTAGTGCATTCGACTAGGTTAAATAAGGCAACCACATAAGTCATTGCAAATCATTGCAAATCCTGTTTGAAGATGAACTGGTAAAGGACAAATGATGTAAAACTATACTATAGTGCATTCGGGAAGTATTCAGACCCCTTGACTTTTTCTACATTGTTACATTACAGCCTTATTCTAAAATGGATTAAATGTTTTTCCCCCCTCATCCATCTACACACAATACCCCATAATGACAAAACAAAAAACAGGTTAAAATATTTTACAATTTTATTAAAAACAAAACTGAAATACCACATAAGTAAATCAGACCCTTTAAGCAGTACTTTGTTGAAGCATCTTTGGCAGCGATTACAGCCTTGAGTCTTCTTGGGTATGACGCTACAAGCTTGGCATACCTGTATTTGGGGAGTTTCTCCCATTCTTCTCTGCAGATCCTCTCAAGCTCTGTCAGGTTGGATTGGTCTCTCCAGAGATGTTCGATCGGGTTCAAGTCCGGGCTCTGGCCGAGCCACTCAAGGACATTCAGAGACTTGTCCCGAAGGTACTCCTGCGTTGTCTTGGCTGTGTGCTTAGGGTCGTTGTCCTGTTGGAAGGTGAAACGTCACACCAGTCGGAGGTCCCGAGCAGGTTTTCATCAAGGATCTCTGTACTTTGCTCCATTCATCTTTCCCTCGATCCTGACTTGTCTCCCAGTCCCTGCCGCTGAAAACGTCCCCAAAGCATGATGCTGCCACCTCCAGACGTAACGCTTGGCATTCAGACCAAAGACTTCAATCTTGGTTTCATCATACCAGAGAATCTTGTATCTCATGGTCTGAGAGTCCTTTAGGTGCCTTTTGGCAAACTCCAAGCGGGCTGTCGTGTGCCTTTTACTGAGGAGTGTCTTCCTTCTGGCCAGTCTGCCATAAAATACCTGATTGGTGGAGTGCTGCAGAGATGGTTGTCCTTCTGGAAGGTTCTCCCATCTCCACAGAGGAACTCTGGAGCTCTATCAGAGTGACCATCGGGTTCTTGGTCACCTCCCTGACCAAGGCCCGTCTCACCCAATTGCTCAGTTTGGCCAGGTGGTCAGCTCTAGGAAGAGTCTTGGTGGTTCTAAACTTCTTCCATTTAAGAATGATGTGTTCTTGGGGATCTTCAATGCTGCAGACATTTTTTGGTACCCTTCTGCAGATCTGTGCTTCGACACAATGCTGTCTCGGAGCTCTACGGGGAATTCCTTCGACCTCATGGCTTGGTTTTTGCTCTGACATGCACTGTCAACTGTGGGACCTTATACCGGGGCGGCAGGTAGCCTAGTGGTTAGAGCGTTGGACTAGTAACCGAAAGGTTGCAAGATGCCGTTCTGTACCATCACTCATTCATATATCTTTATGTACATATTCTTTATCCCTTTACACTTGTGTGTATAAGGTAGTAGTTGTGGAATTGTTACGTTAGATTACTTGTTGGTTATTACTGCATTGTCGGAACTAGAAGCACAAGCATTTCGCTACAATCACATTAACATCTGCTAACCATGTGTATGTGACAAATACAATTTGATTTGATTTGAGATCGAATCCCCGAGCTGACAAGGCACAAATCTGTCGTTCTGCCCCTGAACAAGGCAGTTAACCCACTGTTCCTAGGCCGTCATTGAAAATAAGAATTTGGTCTTAACTGACTTGCCTAGTTAAAGAAAAGTAAAAAAAAAAAAATATTTTTTTAAATAGACAGGTATGTTCCTTTCCAAATCATGTCCAATCAATTGAATTTACCACAGCTGGACTTGTTTCCCATGAAAACATACATGAAATGAGTTGCAAAATGAATAGGAAATAGTCAAGACGTTGATAAGGTTATAAATAATGATTTTATATTTAAATAATTGAGTCCTTCAAAAATGTGCTTCATCAAAGAATACTCCATTTGCAGCAATTACAGCCTTCCAGACCTTTGGCATTCCAGTAATCTGAAGTGATTTCCCCCCATGCTTCCTGAAGCACCTCCCACAAGCTGGATTGACTTGATGGGCACTTCTTATGTACCATACGGTCAAGCTGCTCCCACAACAGCTCAAAAGGGTTGAGATCCGGTGACTGTGCTGGCCATTCCATTATAGACAGAACACCAGCTGACTGCTTCTTCCCTAAATAGTTATTGCATAGTTTGGAGCTGTGCTTTGGGTCATTGTCCTGTTGTAGGAGGAAATTGGCTCCAATTAAGCACCGTCCACAGGGTATGGCATGGCGTTGCAAAATGGAGTGATAGCCTTCCTTCTTCAAGATCCCTTTTACCCTGTACAAATCTCCCACTTTACCATCACCAAAGCACCCCCAGACCATCACATTGCCTCCACAATGCTTGACAGATGGCGTCAATCACTCCTCTAGCAACTTTTCATGTTTTCTGAGTCTCACGAATGTTCTTCTTTGTGATCCAAACACCTCAAACTTAGATATGTCTGTCCAGAACACCTTTTTCCAATATTCCTCTGTCCAGTGTCTTTTCTCTGCCCATCGTAATCTTTTCTTTTTATTGGCCATTCTGAGATATGGCTTTTTCTTTGCAACTTCCCGGAGTCGCCTCTTCACTGCTGACGTTGAGACTGGTGTTTTCCGGGTACTATTTAATGAAGCTGCCAGTTGAGGACTTGTGAGGGGTCTGTTTCTCAAACAACACACTCTAATGTACTTGTCCTCTTGCTCAGTTCTGCACTCCCACTACTCTCTCTATTCTGGTTAGAGCCAGTTTGCGCTATTCTGGGAAGGGAGTTGTACAGTTGTTTCTTGGCAATTTCTCACATGGAATAGCCTTCATTTCTCAGAACAAGAATAGACTGACGAGTTTCAGGAGAAAGGTCTTTGTTTCTGGCCATTTTGAGCCCATAAATGCTGATGTAAGTCGCTCTGGATAAGAGCGTCTGCTAAATGACTTAAATATTAAATATAAATATATGATCCAGATACTTAACTAGTTTAAAAAGGTGGCCAGTTGTTTTCAGCTGTGCTAACATAATTGCAAAAGGGTTTTCTAATGATCAATTAGCCTTTTAAAATGATAAACTTGGATTAGCTAACACAACGTGCCATTGGAACACAGAAGTGATGGTTGCTGATAATGTGCCTCTGTACACCTATGTAGATATTCATTTTTATCTGCCGTTTACAACATTAACAATGTCTACACTGTATTTCTGATCAATTTGATGTTATTTTAAATGGACAAAATATTTACGGTAGTTCGTGTTTTGAATGGTAGTGTACGTTTTTTTATTTTTAATACATTTGCACACCAACATTTTAATAGAAAGTTTGCTTTGTCATTATGGGGAATTGGGTGTAGATTGATGAGGAAATTGTTTTATTTAACCCATTTTAGAATAAGGCTGTAACGTAACAAAATGTAGAAAAAGGGAAGGGGTCTGAATACTTTCCGAATGCGCTGTATTCCACATTGTGGTGTTACAGCCTGATTTCAAAATGGATTCAAATAGATTTTTTCTCCCTCTCACCAATCTACCCACAATACCCTATAAATGACAAAGTGAAAACGTGTTTTTAGAAATTCTTGCAAATTTGTGAAAATGAAATACAGAAATATCAAATTTATTCTCACCCCTGAGTGAGTGATGCATGTTAGAATCAGCAATTCCAGTTGTGAGTCTTTCGGGGTAAGTCTAGGTGCTTTTCTCACCTGGACAGTAAAATATTTGCACATTATTCTTTTAAAAATTCTTCAAGCTCTGTCAAGTTGGTTGTTGATCATTGCTAGACAGCCACTTTCAAGTCTTGTCATAGATTTTCACGCCGTTTTAAGTCAAAACTGTAACTCTGCCACTCAGGAACATTCAATGTCGTCATGGTAAGCAACTCCAGTGTATATTTGGCATAGTGTTTTAGGTTATTGTCCTGCTGAAATGTGAATTTGTCTCCCAGTGTCTGTTGGAAAGCAGGTTTTCCTCTAGGATTTTTTATCCTAAAAGCCCCCTAGTCCTTGCCAATGACAAGCATACTCATAACATGTTGCAGCCACCACCATGCTTGCAAATATGTATAGTGATACTCAGGGATGTGCTGGATTTGCCCCAAACATAACGCATTATTCAGGACCAAAATGATTTCTTTGCCACCTTTTTTACAGGTTAACTTCTAGCACCTTATTGCAAACAGGATGCATGTTTTGCGTTATTTTTATTCTGTGCAGGCTTCCTTATCACTCTGCCATTTAGGTTAGTATTGTGGAGTAACTACAATGTTGTTGATCCATCCTCAGTTATCTCCTATCACGGCCATTAAACTCTGTAACTGTTTTAAAGTCACCATTGGCCTCATGGTGAAATCCCTGACCGGTTTCCTTCCTCTCTGGCAACTGTTAGAAAGGATGCCTGAATCTTCATAGTGACTGGGTGTATTGATACACCGTACAGCGTGTAATTAATAACTTCACCATGCTCAAAGGGATATTCAATGTTTTTTTTATTTTATTTGTAACCATCTACCAATAGGTGCTCTTCTTTGCAAGGCATTGGAAAACCTCCCTGGTCTTTGTGGTTGAATCGGTGTTTAAAATTCACTGCTCGACTGAGGGATCTTACAGATAATTCTATGTGTGGGGTACAGAGGAGGTAGTAATTCAAAAATCATGTTAAACACCATTATTGCGCACAGAATGAGTCCATGCAATTTATTATGTGACTTGTTAAGCACATTTTTATTCCTGAATTTATTTAGGCTTGCCATAACAAAGGGGTTGAATACGTATCGAGTCAAAACATTTCAGCTTTTCATTTATTATTCAGTTGTAAACATTTTGAAAAACATAATTCCACTTTGACATTCTGGGGTATTGTGTGTAGGCCAGTGACACAAAATCTAAATACATTTTAAACACAACAAAATGTGGAAAAAGTCAAGGGGTGTGAATACTTTCTGTAGACACTGTATTTGATCTGCTTTACAGTTTGGTATTACCAGGGTGATGCAAAGGAGAAGAACTCACCACTCGATCATCAGCAGACGGTTAAGGCAGTCCTCCCCACAAGCCATCATTCCACGAGACCGCTCCTCCCTCGACAGCATAGAGCACTCACACTGCATTCTCTTGATGTCTCGATGAGACTTGTTCTTCTTCCTGTACAGATCAACAGAAATTCCTCAGTGGTCGTTTCTCTAGTCAGATTTACTTCACCTTTTATTTAACCAGGTAGGCAAGTTGAGAACAAGTTCTCATTTACAACTGCGACCTGGCCAGATACTTATGCTGAAGTCATATGATGATAATCGCTTTTAAATTCTGTACAACTAATTTATAAAATAAAACATTGTTTCGATGACTTTGCATGCCAACTATTGCAAAAAAAACTAAAGTGCAACAAAATCTCACCGTTCAGTCAGATACAGGTTTTCCTCAATCAGGTCAAAGTACGGTGGCATCTTCTTAGACCTTGCCATCTCCCTCCAGTTGCTGCCGTCCCGGAAGTCCCTCAGACTGAGCAAAGGGCGTTGCACCTCAGCCTGACCTGGAATCTCCCTGGATTCTTTGGAGACCTTGGGGAGCTCCCTTTCTGCCAGTCGCTCCCTTTTGCTAGCCAGCACAGGTTCTGCCTCGCTGTCCGAATCTGACTCCATTTCTGGCCGCCTTTTCTTGGGAGGACCCCTGCCTCTGTGGGGCCTTGAGTTGTCCTTGTCTCTGGGGGGTTCAACTATGGAAATATTCTCTGGAGTGGCGTTGACAGAGCCTCTGCAGTTGCTGCTTATTTCATGGGCTTGTACGAAGGCTAGCGAGCCTGGAAGCTTGGGACCATTGCATTCAACTGCTAGTCTACTAATGCCTGCTGGTTTCCCCTCACTGTCCTCATCACAGTCATTAGTCAAGGAGTCAGGATGGACTTGACCAACAGGCTCCTGATAATGTGTTGCAGGCACATGGAGGTAGACCGGTCTGCAGGTGGGTTGAGTCGTAGTTGGTAGTTGGGTCCAGTAGGCCCCATTGTTTGTCCTGTACACCTGCCCCAAAGAAGAGTTCCCTGGCTGTTGTGTGTTAGGATGCTGTTGGGATGCCCCATAGCTGCTGTCAGGCTGCTGGTACGTACTGCTGGGCTGCTCCGACTGTGTGAAGTCCCAGCCCAGACTGCTGTTGAAGTCATCAGAGCTAGCAAAGTCTCCATGTTGGTAACGGGAAAGCATCCCGCCACCCCTGCCACTGCCATTATGCTGTGGATGCCCTGTGTCAGACTGCCTGAAGGAGTTCTCAAGGCTGTGGGCAGCAATCTGGCTCACTGTTGCGTCACCAATCTTTGGTCTCTCACGGGCACTGCTATAAGGATCCTTAGAAGGCTGGGCATCGGTGGCGTTGGAGCCCTCGAGCTGGCTGGTGCTATCGACCATGTTGCTCTGTGATTGATATACCATGATGTCATGTGCAGAGAGACTTCCATCAACACAAGGATTACTGGCCTGCCTAGTGCTCTCACACATGGCGGGAAAGCCTCTATGTCTCTGCTGAGGGCTTACCCTGCTTGGGATCTCCTTCCTGTTCAGGTCACCCTCTTGGCCACTGGCCCTGTTAGCGTGTTGTTGACATCCTGGGCTAGTGCTTGGAGTGCAGGGAGACGCAAGCTTGTCTGTTGTGTCCGAGTGAGTCAGGGTGGAATTCTTTGGTACAACCACCACAGAGTGCATCCGTTTCCCGGCAACACCGCAGTCTGAGTCCGACTCTGAATCATCAGTGTCACTGTCCTCGCTTTGGCCTACACCGTCCTGGCTCGACACTAGTGTCTTCAGCAGTTTGCTCTTGTGAGGGCCATCTTTAGGTTTCTCTTCATTACCATCGTCATTCCTACACTGCTCCCTTCTAGCTCTGTCTACATGTGAGGTATTATTTAAAAGTGAGGGATCGTCATCCATTTGGCTGACGTGGGGTTTGGTGTCTAAATGGTCACTGCTGGTTTCACAGGTGCCTGGTTGTGCAGTTGGGTTTGTGGACTCTGATTGGTCGTTCCCAAAAGTTATTGGTGCTGAGCTGTGTTCTTGTGTGATAATAATTTCTTGCTTAATCGTCTTGGAATGCAACTCAGCTTCCCATTTCAGTTGACCCTTCAGAGACGGCTCTTCCTGGCTGACGTCTTTAGAAAACTCAATTCTCTTGACGGAGATGACCTTTTTCACAGCAGGTTTACTTTCTTGGGAAGGCAATTTCTGAGGATTATCACTGTCTGAGGTGTCTTGTCCAACAATATCCCAACGCGATTGTTTTGTTTTACCTCTGTTTTTCCTTAAACTAGAGTTCTGTTGTTCAGTCTGGTTGGGAAACTGAGGTTCGGGACTAGAGGGTTCAGATTTGAGAGGGACGTTTTTGCAAGACTGCATGTTGATATTCACATTTCTACTAGAACACACAGTATTTTCTGGTTTAGTGTTCTGCTTAGGGTGGTCTCTGACAGATACGTCTACTGTAGATGGTAATGACTTTGACCCAACGGAACCTTGAAAAACAGTCTTATCCTGGCTGGGTATTACTCTGTCATTACTGCAGGAAAAGCTAGAGTTGCTTACATCAACCCACTTCTCAGTGGATTCTATTTGGGGGTCTACATGCTGTGCATCTTTTGTTTGTTCAGAGCAAAGGCTTTTATTAACATTGTCAATGTCCCCTAAGGCAAATTTTTCACATAATTGGTCTCCACTAGAGTTGTTCGGTAAAGTTGCTGCCGAGTCATTCTGAACCTCAATGCAATGATGGATCTTCTCATTAACTAGATCCAACGCTGGTTCTTGCAATCTGTCAGTTGGATCACAATTTGAAGGTAACGACAGAGTTGGTTTTTGTAAGCCTTTATCTTGGGATGTGATGTCATTCATGTTGCCAACATCCTCCCTTTGGCAAGTATCTGCTAGATGGGAATCTGCTCCTGCTTTGTCATTTTTGCTCTGAGGGTGAGCATCAGAAGGGGTTTGTATCTTATTGGGACTGTGAAATGTGTCCTTTGATTGTCTATTAGTTTTCACTGATGACATGGAGGCAGACATTTGCTTAGAGTCTGATTTATTGGTGGAAGATGTCCATGCCCCTTCAGAGCCAGAAGAGCGGTCAGAGCCCTGTGACTGAGACTTCCCTTTGTGAGCTACCTCAGATTCACTATAGCTGCTTTTCTGGAGCCTTTTGTCCGATGTTTGAGAGAGGGCATGTGGACTGGAATGATTGGATCGAACACTGATGTCCGGCTTGTAGTGGGTGTTGGATTTCCTGTGATTAGGTTCTACATCAGTAGAGCACTTTTGGAGGGAACTGGAGTCAACAGTTCTCTTTGAGGCCCTCTCAGACTTAGAAGATTGTGTTATTTTATCTATCTCTGAATCTCGTTCAGATTTCGAGTGAGATGAGTATGACTTTGAATCTCTCTGCAAGCTAGAATGGGTGGATGACCTGCTGGAATCACTTGTTCTAGTCCGAGTTCTTCTGTGGTCATCTTCAGAGTCAGAGCTGTCGCCGCGGACTCTGCTGCTATCGGTCCGAGAGCGAGAGCTGCCTCTCCTCTCTCTGTACGGAGAACTTCTGTGACCTCCTGACCTCCGCTCAGAGTCGTAATATGACCGATCAGACCGTGATCCTGACCCTCTCTCGCTTCTAGATCTCTCAGATCTGGAGCGTGTCTCAGATCTGGAACTCGTCCGGGGACCTCTTGATCTGGACCTCGACCGACTCTTAGTCCTTCTGCGGCCTTTGTCAGAGCGGGATGACCGCGAAGGTGTGCGCTTTGATTCTCGGTCAGAGGTTGACCTTAATTCTCGGTCAGACTTGGAATCTCGGTCAGATTTTGAGTAACTAGAGGTTCTTTCGTCCTTCTCAGAACGTGAATGGTTAGAACTTTTTTCTGTTTCCTCTAATTTGGAGCGAGAAGAGGACATATCTTTTGTATCCTTACTTCTACTCTCCAACTTTGCTGTGGCCTTGGGTTCACCTGACTTGTAGCTAGAAGACGTCTGCACTGAATCAGCATCAGATTCTGAGCCAGGGAGTGTGCTGTCCGACCGGGAACGGATTTGTATGTTTTCTGAGGTGTCTTGCGTCTCTGTTATACTGGAAGTGTTTACATCCACTTTCCCTTTGTGGGAGGAATCAGTCGGTTCCTTGAGACTGAGGTCCAGCTTCACATCAGATACACGAGTGAGAGCATTCTCAGAGGGGCCGTCATTGTCCATGTTCTGAGACTGGGGCGTTCGTGTTGGGGTGACAGTTTCAATTTTACCTGAAGATTCCATTAAAACCTGTTGCTCGGAAGGGGGTGGATCCTGTAAGACAACACTGGTTATGGGACTATCTTCAATAACAGATGCACTGAGAATCTGTTTCTTGAAGTGCATCTTTCCCAAGTCCACTTTAGGTTTGGGGACTGAGGAGACTGCCGTCTGAGGTGCAAGGATCTCTGCTACTGGTGTGGGCACCAACAAGGGTGGCTGCATTTGCTCATTTTTGCTTTCCGTATGCTGCCCTGCTCTGTCCTGAGGGAGTGAGGTTGTAGGTGACAGGACAGAGGGGAGTTCAGCAAGAGATTTTTCCTGACTGGGAGGGGCCAGGAATAAGTTCTGCAGCGGTTTCTTTGTCAGAGAGAAGCTGAAAGACACTTTCTGGCGACCCTGATCGTCCAGGTTCACCTTCCTCTTGGTTCCTTTAGGCAGGAGATGACTGGACAACATCACTCGAGGCGAGAGGCCTTTGAGTAAAGCTGCCTTGGTGAGGCCCTCAACCTTGACCTGTACAGGGAACAAAATAAGTAGATGTTACCATGACTATAATTTGAGGAGAAACTATTACAGTAAACCAAATCATATGACCGATCATTCATTTTCCCAAAGGTGATTTCTATGTTATTGAAATGGTCAAACTGAAAAAGATCCACAACAACTACACCAGCTATTTGTCCAATACAAAACACTTTTAATAATTGACTTACCGAGGTATCTCCTCCCTCTTCCCTGAGGTAACATTAGGAGAGCATGGGGGGGGAAAACAAAAAAACAAATCAATGTAAACTATTCATAGACGTATGTTGCAACATCTGAAAATCCCTTCGACGCTTTAGCAATCACACAAAATGTATTATGAAATGTCATGTAAATCGATGTCCAATAAGGCAACGGTAAAACATACAAATAAAAACAATTTCATGCAAAGATGTAGAACACACGGCCGCTTGAGGGATAGCCTGGCGGTTGGTGAAAAATGTCATGTTTAACGCAGGGGATCTCATCATAGAAACTACATGTCATCGTAGTGTAAAAAAAGGCCTAATTCACATTTATGAGAAAGTAATCAACTCTTTTGTTCTACTAGGAGGACTCAATATTGTCATGGTTTTCTTGACGGTACAATAAGCTGCTAGGCAACAAACTGGGTAACGTATTCCTTTAGGATTTGATGTTCTCTTTTTCCTCTGTGACCTTCAAAAGTCAGACCATTTTAAAATGACCGTTACCAACATGGGAGGAGCCTTTTCATGTCCACTTTAGTGTCAGTTCCTGTTATTTTAACTAATTATAAAACAGGATTGTGGTTTCATTCATTTGAATTTAGGTTTAGGCTACACCAATCACAAACCCCGCTCATCCTCCTGAAATAGGCCTATCTGCAATACATCATTATAAACATATTGAATTAGCTGTATTTACAAATATAAAAAATATTTTTAGAGTCAGGTTTGAATAGTATTTTTTTTTTTTTTTTTTTTTAAACATTGAGGTAGACAATGTGTAAGGGTGGCAGAATGTTACTTGAGAAATAAGCTATCTGACAAAAATAGTGCTGAGCCATGAATCAAAATGTCACTTTTTTTGTTATTATTAAACAACTAATTGACTGACGTCGGTTCAATTACTTGAATACAATGTAGTTTTTTGTGTGAGCCAAATGCCCCGTTTCTCAAGAGAAATCAAAATCATTCACAAGAGAAATCAAGTCAAGAACTATGTGGGACGCTGGGTGAAGGGAGTTGTAGTTTTCATTAGGGAAATATTCAACCTAGTTAAGCGCAGAAACGTGGTAATTAACTACAATGACCATAATCTATTGTGGCTGTTCTTTCTGGCTCAGACAGAGACGGATACACTTATGCCTGCTACTTTAGGTTAGATATACAGACAGCATGAGAGAGGAACGTACACAACGACAAGGGATAGAGACAGTTTGTGAAAGTTTGCCTTATCTACTTTGAAGAACTAGTAGAAGGATTGTCAGAGAGCTTTGCAGCATACTTAGGCAGGCTAGCTAAATAAGATGACTAAAGACAGTACATTACAGGGAGCACAGAGATAACGTTAGATGGCCTGGCTGGCTGCTACTACCTGAGCAGAGCTGATGACTAAGGAATGAAAATTATAAAATAAAAACTAAGTAATATACACAACTGAAATATTATATTATTTCATAGCAATTTCATGTTTTTCTTCTGATGTCTACCCAATGTGGACCTGACAGAGACAATGGAAAATGTTCAATGCTTTGGCAATTGAATATTCACTATTTCCATTCCAAAGGAATTTTGATTGAAAAGCTCATTATTTCATAATGCATATAAAAAAATATTTTTAAAAACATGATTATTTTTTTATTATCGAAACGACCTCAAAAAAGCACTAGTCGCTCAGGACAAAGACAAGAGCAATCTTAACGCATCAAGTGAACCCTGTCATCGTCTCTCAAGGACAAAAGATAAAGAGTCATGGAATCTTTGCACTCAGGTTGTGCACCTTTTGTCTGTTAATATTCTGTGAGGTTGACTGCTGCCATGGTGACCAAGACTTCTGAGTCCACACCAGGTCGGTTGAGCAAACAAACTCGGCAGACAGAGGCTGAAGCTTGAGTACACACTAACATCTATAGGACAGGGGCACTTGACATACTAGCCGATATCTGATGTAACCTCCCATTGTATGCAGAGAGAATAACCCCCGGGAAGAGGGGTGCCGAAAAGTCAGATCTGCAGCCACTTATAAAAAATATAGATATTATCTAGCTAGCCCTTTTACAAGCTAGGTTGATAGAACACATTCTCCAGGTGAGTATCATCGTTTTTTATTAGGGTCCAATTACGACTGCTTTGACCGTGCTCACATTGAGTAATGAAATTCAGCAACTTTTCTCAAATAAGAAAGTTATGATGGGCACAAAGCACTGACAGAATGGGGTCAAAGTATAGAGTAAACAACTACATCAACCTACACGAGGCAGGTGCTTTTCAAACAGACGCCTTTCCCTAAAGCAGCACTGATAGTCTTTAGAACTGGAACACTGGGACGAGATCAACATTCCAGAATTCAACACACCATGAATGATGTCATGGCTATTCATTGGATACACCAATGGACCAAATGACCAATAGGAGGGGAGGTGGGTGTCTTTTTAGATCCAAATTAAGTTGTTTAGGGGTGTAGTCTACTTTGCATGCATAGATACATTCCAATGCCCACCATTGAGGGTGACAATCTCCAAGTCCCGTGTTTCCCAACACCAGTCCTTGATTACCCCAAACAGCACACATTTTTGTTGTAGCCCCTGACAAATGCACCTAATTCAACTCATTAAGGGCTTGATGATTAGTTGAATCGGGTGTGTTTGTCCGGGGCTACAACAAACATGTGTACAGTTGGTAGTACTAAAGGACTGGAGTTGAGAAACACTGTCCTAGGCCCTAGTGTCACTTCAGTTAGCTAGCAAAGGGCATCGATTACAGACAGTCTATAGTGCCACTCTGACACTCCGTCAAAAGGAAAAAAAGATCCCTGTGTGTGTGTGTGTGTGTGTTTATTGGTAGTACCTGATCTCTGAGTTCACCAGAGCATCCATTACACAGTGGTTCTGGCGTTTGTAGCCCAGTAGAAGCTGCTGGCCAAGAATAAACCAGTTCAGAGCAGTGAGCTCGCCAACGTGATGTCACACCTAACAAAATATTAAAACAAATACATTGGGTTACACACCAACAATAAACATACAATACGCAGTCTCAAAAGAATTTAAGCTGATCCCCCAACTCAAATTGGGTAGACAATTAGGGGTTGAGCTGCAACCATCTCTGTTATCTTTAAAAACATACGTTCAAATCAAAGAACATCTGGCTGCCTTTGTTTACCTTATGACCACCACATGTTCAACACTGGAGGTTGCTTGTAACAAAGCTTTGACTAGAAAATGTGCAAACTGTTTTCTGTGCAAATGAACACATCAGTTTAAACGTTGAACACAAACTACAGCCAGTAGCTAATGCCTATGAATAAACTGTGTATATGTCATCTCTGCAGATGATTATTTTCTGCCCGAAGGGCCCAGCGGCATGCCACAACACTTACAACAGGAGTAAAATAGAAGAATGGTGCCTATGCCAAATGTAGATGTATAAATTATGTCTAAATCCACCAAATGTTTACATGGTGGTTCTAGCTACAATTCTTACTAAATGCCATTAAATAAGAGTATGTATCACATAGACCCGTTTCCTCTGACCGTTGGTCAGAAACGACATGTCTGTTTAACTGCATTAGCTGTCCTTTCAATTTGGCAGAAAGAGGAAGCCATTCCTCGCATTGACATTCATAGTAGTCAGTGGATTGAAAGCAAGTGATTAGCTCATGATAGAGGAGCCGAGTAGCTGTCTTGCGATATAACACCGTAGAGAAAAGAACACCATTCAAAAACATTATTCAGAAATGTTCTGACGCTTCCACTAAATCACATATAGCAAGGTTATCTAGGCTGGCTAGCTACACCAACAGCGAGAAGACAAGGCGACATGACAATATTTTCATCACACAGCTTGCAAATGTGGGGTAACCGATTAGTTTAATATGTAACGTTAACGTTACACAGATGAGCTCAACAACAGAGCCAACGGCCTCTTCTGTGAACTGGTTAACGTTAAATACGAACACAACAATGAATACACTTGAATGGCATGGAGTTTCTATAATTCTACTCCATAAGACCGGGTCTAACATTCTACAACGAGGAGTCGAGGCCTGCAAGTGAGGCCTGTTGTGGAGGGGGGGTGACCGAATTGGCTAACGTTAGTTAACTAAATATCCAAGTTAGCACAACCTAGTTAATAACCGAGTAATGTTTGTGTTGTAAACTTAACTGTCTGTTCCCAAAAGTAATGTGCACAACATCTAGCTAACTAGTTAGCTTGCAACCAATGCATTGTCCATTATTAAATACATCCAGCAACGTTAGTTAGCTAGCTGGCAACATTGGTGGCTAACTATACTTGGTTGTGTGAAAGATCTGGTTGTGTTAACTAAATTGAAGGCTAGCTGCCGGTGTACATAGGAGAGTTGAGATCATGTCGCATTAACTAAATACAACATGCCACTTTACCATAGTTAGCCATATATCATGAAACATAGCTATGTGGCCACAAAGGTACTCCAACACTAGTTTGTGTAGGAAACTAGACTGGAAAGCTAACTAGCGTAGCGTGCATGGAAACGGTTAAGCTAACGTTAGCTGGTAGCTAGCTAGCTTGTAACTAATGACACTTTGGAAGTTGTGTGTATTATGGCAAGCCCAATCAATCATCAACAAAAAAAATACCGAAAATAAGCCAGCCAAATACTCACTCTTTCGGGTGCTCTGGGCCATAAAGGTCCCCCATCTTCTAACGTTAACCTTACGCCGACAACAAACAGCTCCGGCTCCCGTCTTGGCTGAAAAACATCAAGCACTGCGGACGTCAAATCCACACGGGGTGTTCGGGTTCGAAATTGTACCTAGCTAGCTAACTGTAAGTACCTAGCCTATTAATCAGAAAAGGGGTGCAAAGTTATGATTACTACTCAATTTGGTGAGGTATTCTAAAAATAAAGAGCCAGCTAATTAAACATGTAATTTCTAGCTGGGTTGCACAATTTTGTTGGCTAACGTTATATTTTCTTTTGACAATGGCTAAATGGCTAGAAATGCCGTACTACAACGGCGACTCCTCCCCTCTCGACATTCCATCATGACGATAAATATACTTTAAAATATATATATTTTTAGCTTTCCCACCAACTATATAGCTAGCTAATTACGTGCAGACTGGCAACGTCCAAGTGTCTGGAAGTTCTGCTTGTGGAACGAAGCTAACGTTTATCACCTGGCGCTCGGATTATTTGTAACAAACACCCCACTGTTTGTAGGTAGCCTACGTTCATGTTTAGCTAGCTATGTGTGATAAGTCTAATGTGATAGATATTCAGTTAGTTACTTGACATAGCTAGTTACCATACAAGCTCAATGTTTATGTAGAAGAAAAAAAAAGGATGTTCCTCGTGATTTGACTAGCTGGGGTTTTGTTCTGTTTATCAGAGCACAGTTGTGCTAGCTGGATCACAGCAAGACCATACTGATTGATGTCTGCAGTTGTGCCAGTGTTGGCCATTGTGGAAACCAGCTGGGCTTGGAATGGAGACTCATTACCAAGAGTGGTGCAGGCCAGAGCAAGCAGAATGACAGGTGATCAATTTGGAAAAAAAGTATCATTGCATGTCCATAGTTCACAGTACCATAGTGACTGTGACTTGAACAAGGTACTTGAACAATCCCTAAATAGCTTGTGAGTGATACCAGGGCTATACGCTAACTTTTTCCCCAAGGAGTACATGTGCTTCTAAATAAAAAATGTAGAAGCACAAATTTAGGAGCACAATGAAAAATGTTCAAGTAACACAGAGTTTATTAACAAACATTTTATTACATACATATTTATACTGCGTGCGTGTACTAAGGGACACACATCTGTGCAACAGCACATACCACCAAAATCACACATTGACCCATGGCTACTAGACGCAAAGGATATCAGTTGTCCAGCTGCTTTTGTATGTTGGCCGTCTGGCACGCTTAGAGGTCAGCCAGCGGTCCACGGCAGGAGTGGGATCGAACTCCTCGACAGGAGGCCCCTCCAGGCTGATCGTCATCAGGTCTTCGGTGGTAGAGACCCCAAGGCAGCTTCTTGTCGAATTCTTAATCCGGTTCTGCGCAGAGAAGCCTCACTCACACTGGGCGGCTGAAATGGGCAGCACCAGCATAAGCTGCACCAACTCCAGTATGTTCTAGGGAAAAGATGATATCTTTTAAATTTAATTTAAATCTTACCATTAACTTATCAAAACCAACCATAGAAGGATACCATACATAACCACTCTTGACTGTTAGTCTACCTTGTAATCGTGCCTGTAGGGGTCCTTTGTCAACATGGTCTCCCACATGCCACTGTAAGACTTGTCCTTGAAATTGTCTGACCAGGATGTTCAGCCCCTGCCACTCATCCTGGATTACAGCCATGTTGCACCCTGATCTGTAGGATTTAACAGAGCAAGTGAGTTTGCAAATATGCCAACATAATTGTCTCATATGGCAATGCAGTGTCAAATAAATTCTTATCTCTCTAGAGGCTCCTTGAAATGCCTCATCAGGTCTGCCACACCATCATTGCCAAAGGTGAGAAGGCTGGCCTGGTCTTCTGGCCATGTGTCAGGGTTTAGTACTCTGAAAGACTCCACTGGGGTCTGGACACCCTCATCCTTCAGCAAACCACCAAACCTGGCTTTGAGATCATCCACCACGCCGATGTTGATGGCCGCCTCCATGTGCTGCTTCAGCTAGGGATTGGTGAGGTCCGTGAAGCCTTTCTGATTCCCCTTCAGTGTTATACCCTTTAACAGAAATAACACACACACAATGAAATGTCTGCCCATTTGTCTGTCTCCCATAAACATATTTTAAAGACTTCTCCACTTCATTTCCCTCCTTACCCTCAAATTGTTCTATTGGGCAACAAATACATTGATTCCCACACTGAGAATCTGTCTTAATCATCGATTTTAATAATTGTTTTCTCTTACATCCTAACAAGCTCTCATCCTAACACACCTGGAATCTCCTCTCATCACCCTGCTGCTGAGCAAGCATGGTCTGGATCTTCTCCAGCATGCCTCCTGCCTTTGCCCTAAGCTTTAGTGCTTCCAGTCTGGTCACTGTCTTCCTCAACTCTGATGTGGTTTGGGGGAGGATCAGGTCATTTCTTTGCAGGGTGAGGCTAAGTGAGGATAGCTCCTCAAACATGTCTGCACATGTGTATTCTGCCATTTTCTCTTTCTCCATTTCCCACTTTATCTGTTAAGTAGTGAGTAAATAAACTATCACCTGTAAATTACTTGATTCTGAAAGTTCATTTGAGTCTTGGACCTATTTAAAAAAAAAACTAGTGTTGTATTACATTTCCTCTGTAAAACTGACCTTCTTTGCCCGCCCTTGAACTTCCGCTGTTGTTGATGTGTTGCAGAAAAACAGAGTACTGGCCTTCGTCAGCGGCAAGGTCCTTGTCTTGTCCATGCCGCAGGAACACTTTGAGGGCTCTGTGGACATGGGGGATCCAGCGAGTTCCCTTGACGCTAGACGGTGTGCAAATATCCACACTGAGCTCTTGCCCGAGAACATAGAGCTCTCTCGTTTGGATTTTCCGCTGAAGTGATACATCTTCCATATCAGATACAGAAGATCGTACACAACAGACACATTTGGCTCTTTCTTCTGAATGGTCAGTATTGCCAGCTCTAGCCTGTGAAAGTCAGAACAGAATCTTCCAAACAATTCACCCCCCCATCTCTTGTGCCAACAGAAAACAATAATTCTGTGTTATTTACCATTCCAACACTTAGCGCACACAGACACACACAGTATTGTTTAACATTCTCTGCTAGCAAATAAAACTAAATCAGATAATTTATTAGTTACAAATATATGTGGCATACAGTGGATTGGGATTATATGCCCCCCTGCCTCTCTCTGCAGTTGGTCAATCACTCCCCCACGGTGGCACCATCTGCCCCGAAGGAGACGCACTTCTTCATCCAGGATTCCTCTGGGCAAACAGCACGAAATGCGGCCTTGGTGGCATCCAAAACACCTCGAATGGACAACACAAAAAAACAATTATACAAAAGTATTTCTTTCAAAATAAATTCTATCTCCATTACGAATAATGATTAAACTTTAAACAAAAATAAAGCCTATAAAGAGAAACAATTTACCAATTTACATTTTAGTCATTTAGCAGACGCTCTTATCCAGAGCGACTTACAGTAGAGTGCATACATTTTATTACATTTACATACTGAGACAAGGATATCCCTACCGGCCAAACCCTCCCTAACCCGGACGACGCTATGCCAATTGTGCGTCGCCCCACGGACCTCCCGGTTGCGGCCGGCTGCGACAGAGCCTGGGCTTGGGCGTGAACCCAGAGACTCTGGTGGCGCAGCTAGCACTGCGATGCAGTGCCCTAGACCACTGCGCCACCCGGGAGGCCAATGGCATGGGAGTGTTCCGAAGTCTGTTGTCCGACCAAATTTGACTAAAGGTTCTTTCGCAATTTAGTATGGTATGTTTATCTTTATTTTCAGCTGTCTCCTCTTCTCCTCAGACAGCAGCACTTGCCTCCTCAAGGCTGCTGACACGTGCTTTATGGTGTCTCCTGTCTCAACGGGTACAGATCTCTGCACTGGATATGCCGCCGCGAGATGTTATGTTTCGCTGCGCTATATCTCTTTTCAGATGCGTCTACAATATTTGCAGAACATTACATTGTTTTCTATCTCTAGCCATGGGAACATTTTGAGCCAATTCGCAATGAAACTATATGTTCTCCCTCCGCCGGCTACAGTGGACGTTGAAGTGACAGCGGGGGTCACGATAGCTTCGCTAACATTAGACGCCTCAGGTGAACCTTGTGAAGAGGCTTCATTAGTTGAACCTTGTGAATCCCCCTCGCCTGATTACTCTTTCTCCTCGTCTCTTATTCGCTTAAAATAAAATTGAATGGGCTTCATGTTTTGCGATGTCTGCACGTTAACTTACAGCCTATACCGATACTTTTTTCCAGTGTTCACCTTCCTCTCACTCTGACTGGACTGCGTCATCACTGAAAACCCTACTGGGGTTGGCGCATGCCGCTTGTCGGAAAAAAATGATATATTACAACCTACGGTAATCTTTACTCGCACACTGTGCTCGTAAATCATTTTCCCGGTTCGCACAAATCAATTTTTAGGGGCAAATGCGAGTGGAATACTCGCACTGTAGAGCCCTGGATACCTTTTACAGAATGGTCTGAGTTGTTATGATACGCTATTTAAACCCACTAGGTTACAATGAACATTGGGGCGAGGAGAGTAATAGTTTAGTCCAGCAGACTATGGAGGTGGAGAGAATAGATTACTACATTGGAGGGGTGCTACTTCACAGCCTGAGTGGGGGGCACAGGATCTGGTGGGTAAACATGGGACCTGTCCCAAATGGCACCCTGTTCTCTATGTAGTGCCCTACCTTTGACCAGTGCCCATAGGGATATGGGGCTCTACTCAAAAGTAGTGCACTTTATAGGGAAAAATGTGTAATTTGCGATGCAGACATGGGCTCAAGCATAATTTGGAAGGAATAGAGGTCAGAGGTGGGCTCAAGCATAATTTGGAAGGAATAGAGGTCAGAGGTCAGTGAACTGTAATAAGGGCCAGTTTCCCAGACACAGATTAAGCCTAGTCCTGGACTAAACAACACAATGGAGAATCTCCATTGAAATAGCTTTGTAGTCCAGGACTGAACGTATTATCTGGGTCTGGGAAACTGGCCCTGATGGTGTGTCGTCGCGATCTTCACAGAAAGGTCCTTTATGCTGATAGGAAACGTCTAGTCATCTAGGCAGCATAACATAATTGGCGATGATGAGTTTGCTGACTGTTTGTGCTGTCATTGTTCCAGGGCTCAGTTCCAAGCTGTGTGAGGAGATCCGTGACACGTTTCGGTCACATTTTGACTGTATCAGTGGCGCTGCACCAAAGTGCAGAGAATCCCGTTCAACACTACAGCACTCTGCTGAGTTTAGCCTCACTGCAAAGGTATGTGTTTGTCTTCTTTGAGTCAAAAGTAGCCTTCGTTGCCCAATAATAGTAAACACAGAAGGAATACCAAATATCTAGTTTTGAGTCAGCCCTGGACCTGTATTCATAAAGCTTTAGTAGGACTGCTGATCTAGGATTAGGTCCTCCCTGTCCATAATAATCTGGTTCAACATCAAATTATATTTTATTGGTCGCATACACATATTTAGTAGATGTTATTGCGGGTGTAGGTAAATGCTTGTGTTCCCAGCTCCCAGCTCACAACAGTTCAGTAATATCTAGCTATAAAGACATTATGGATAGAATATGTAGTATATCTAGAATACGTAGGATAGAATAGTGACTATGATCTAAAAGGCAAAACTGATCCTAGATCAGCACTCTGAGAAGTTTTATGAATACGGGCCCTGGTCCTCGCCTGCCTTCAGGTCTGCTGACAGTGTGCTCCTGTTTCATAATGACCAGGCCCTGACCCTGAGCCCAGGCCCACAGAGGGCGCTCATGAGCACATCATCCTCTCTCTCTCTGTTGTTCCACCAGCAGCAGAATCCCTCTCTGTGATGAATTCACACATCACCTCACGCATGGCTGGACTACTGCTGCCTGTCCACAGCCTCACCACAGTCAGGTAGGTACCCATAGTCAGACACTAGAACTATATCCCAAATGGCACCCTATTCCCTATATAGTGCACTACTTTTGACCATATCCCTTGTCAAAAGTAGTGCACTATGTAGGGAATAGGGTTCCATTTGGGATGTACACCAAGGACAATGACTACATTGTGATAGAAGGGCAATACGTTCTACTCTGCTGACCATAGCATTTTGTTACTAATGCCTTGTATTAAATACATGTCAATTCAATTGTCCCTCAGTGTAAATTGCTGATGTTGGTGGTTTCTCCAGTGGCCTGAGTTTAGGTCTGTGTGCCCTTTACCTGCAGCCAATCTCCTACACCCCTCAGTCCTTGTTCCAGATGTGCCATTACAAATGCTTGTATGATGTCGATCTGATAGACTTATTGTAAAATCGCATGTCTTTATTACATTGTAATTACATGTGTAAGTACAGTGTTTGGATGGATCAGTTGAATTATTTAATACACCGGGAATTGCTGTCCTCTCAGCGAAAGTGTTTGTTTGTGTCCGAATGGCACCCTTCTATTTATAGTGGACTACTTTTGTCTAGGGTCCCCACAGGTCTCTGGTCAAAAGTAATGCACTACACAGGGAGTAGGGTGCCATTTGGGACTTATCCTGTATGTATTGTGATGCCTCCCCCACTTCAGTGAGAAGACTCGCTGGGAATCCTTGGCCAGCTGCACCCTCCAGCCTGTTCCACAGCTTTCCCCCACAGGGAAATCTGTATCCTTTGTCAAACTATTGTCCAGATTCAACTCCAATGGCCGTTTTTAAGAACAATGATGATATTTTTTTATGGCAAATTTGCACTGAAATCAATAGGCCTGTGTTTGGAAATCTCTCACACCCAAGTCATAGACTGTTCTCTCTGCTACCACACGGCAAGTGGTACCAATGCACCAAGTCTGGAACCAACAGCACCCTGAACAGCTTCAACCCGCAAGCCATAAGACTGCTAAATAGCTAATCAAATGGCTCCCTGCATTGACCCTATTTTGCACAAACTCTTGCACTGACTCTATACATACATACTGGACTCTACCCACACACTCACACATACTGGACTCTACCCACACACTCACACATACTGGACTCTACCCACACGCTCACACATACTGGACTCTACCCACACGCTCACACATACTGGACTCTACCCACACATACTTACACTGACACCCCAACACACACACACACACCACATACTGGACTCTACCCACACACTCACACATTCTGGACTCTACCCACACATACTTACACTGACACCCCAACACACACACACACACCACATACTGGACTCTACCCACACACTCACACATACTTACACTGACACCCCAACACACACACACACACACACACACACCACATACTGGACTCTACCCACACACTCACACATACTTACACTGACACCCCAACACACACACACACACACACACACACACACACACACACCACATATGCTGTTGCTACTGTCTTATCTATCCTGTTGCCTAGTAACGTGACCCAAACCTATATGTACATAGCTACCTCGTACCCCTGCACATCAACTCAGTACTGGTACTCCTTGTATATAGCCATGTTATTTTCTACTTCCTGTATATAGCCATGTTATTTTCTACTTCCTGTCTATAGCCATGTTATTTTCTACTTCCTGTCTATAGCCATGTTATTTTCTACTTCCTGTCTATAGCCATGTTATTTTCTACTTCCTGTCTATAGCCATGTTATTTTCTACTTCCTGTCTATAGCCATGTTATTTTCTACTTCCTGTCTATAGCCATGTTATTTTCTACTTCCTGTATATAGCCATGTTATTTCCACTGTGTATTTATTTAATCCTCGTGTCACTATTTATATTTATTTTTGATTTGTTTTTATCTTTTAACTCTGCATTGTTGGAAAAGGACACGTAAGCATTTTACTGTTAGTCTACACCTGTTGTCTACAGAGCATGTAAAATAATAAATGGATTAGATATCTTATCCCATCTTTATTTCCCTTAACTGTGCTCTCAGTATAGTAGCCTGGCAGTGTTGGCTGTGGCCAGAGGCAACAAGGATGGCTCTTTCCTCATGTCCAATGCACTTCAGAAGTTGGAAAAAAGGGCAGCGATGTTTCTCTTGGAACCCATTTCCCCTTGACCACTGGACTGGTGAGCAATATGTCTGTCATATGATACAAATGAGATATATGATTGGAAGATGCTATGTAACATAAAGAAGTACCCTAGATTTGAGATGACACATGAGCCATGATAACATCAGTCTTTTTTTATGACGTGGATGATGATTTAAGGCACCCCCTGTTATGGGTGTAAGATGGCACAGTGATGCCATCTGTTGGTAAATGTTCATTGCTGCAACTCATGTATTTATACCGGGGTGCTTGAGATACCCGGATGTGTTGTGATGTACAGAACAAGGCTGGTTACTCGCGTGAATGTCTCTGTCTCGTCATTTAACATTCAAACATGGTGTCAGAAGAGGGATCACTAACCATGCTTTCCGCAAATTAGAGTAACCTGTTCTGGTTTACCAAACAAATGCTTATTTGAGTAAAATTTCGCCGGAATTGGCCTTAGCTAGAGTGAGTTTGCTAGTTAGCTTCAGTGTTGTTAGCACCGGTTAGACATGGCAGCGAACATTCCCCCTCCCGCCGTTATGAAGCTCAGCGGGGATTGGAGCACGAACTGGGATACGTTTACGTCTTGGCAGTGGAGACATGCCGTGCAGCAGAGCTTACTGATATACGGATAAGGTCCATGGAGCTAGAAAGGCAACATATGGACAATGCCAATGCTACATTCAGGCAGCCAGTAAAGAAATTCCCCTTTGCCACAGCTAATGCTAATACTACAGCCAACTCTGCAGTAGACAACCCCAATACATGCCGATATTGTGGCATTTCTCATGGACGAGGAAAAGAACACTGCCCGGCCTATGGAAAAATATGCAAATCCTGTGGTACAGCTAATCACTTTGCAAGGGTCTGCATGGAAAGCAAGAGAAAGGAGGGTAAGGTGCACTCCATTGAAACAAACACAGATGAAGGGAACAACAGCACAGAGGATGTATATGCTAGCGAGTGCATAGGGGAAGTGAAGGCAAAAGGAAAAAAGTTGTTTGTCACTCTGCTACTTAATAATAAACCACAGCAATGCCAGATAGATTCAGGGGCCACATGCAACGTTATGAGCCTTAAAGATAAAAGGAGGCTCGCGCCCAGAGACAATCTCACACAGAGTAGCACCAAGCTGAAACTGTATTCAGGCCAGTTCATGACCTCTTTAGGCCTGTTTGTGACAGAGTGTGTTTTACGTGGCCAGAAACACACCCTTGAGTTTGAAATAGTTGAGGCTAGTCAACAGCCATTACTGTCAGGTTCTACATGCGAGCGCCTTGGGCTTATTAACTTCACCATCCCAGCTGATCTTAACATTATAGACAAAGTCAAGGCTGGGCCCCTGAGCAAGGAGACACTCCTAAGCAAATACCATGATGTCTTCAACGCACCGGTTGAGTCAGTTCCTGGGGAAGTCCACTTTGAGTTGGACACAGCAATCCAGCCTGTCCAGTGTGCACCCCGCAATGTACCAGTGGCCATGAAAGCAGCTACGAAGGCTCAGCTTGACAAATACGAAGCAGATGGCCACATGAGATCCGTCACTGAGCCCACAGACTGGATAAGTAATATGGTTATCATCAAGAAACCAGACAAGCTACGGATATGCATTGATCCTAAACACCTCAACCGGGCTCTGCGACGTTCACATTACATTATGCCCACGTTGGAGGATGTTCTTTACAAGCTCCCAAAGGCCAGAGTCTTCACGCTCGTGGACGCCAGAGATGCCTTCCTGCAGTGCAAGCTCGACGAGCCCAGCAGCTATATGACCACCTTTTGGACACCCTGGGGCAGGAAGAGGTGGTTGAAGCTTCCGTTTGGTGTCTCCGTGGCTCCAGAGGTGTATCGTCGGAAACAGCACGAGCTGTTGATGGGACTCACTGGCGTGGAACCTATAGCAGATGACATCCTCGTAGGGGGCTGTGGGGACAGTGATGAGGAGGCAGAATGTGACCATGAAGCTGCTGGCCCTGATGGTCAGATGCAGACAGGTCAAGCTAAGGCTAAGCATAAAAAACTTCAGTTTAAAGTGCCAGAGGTCCGCTTTCATGGGCACATCTTGTCCTCCACCGGATTGAAGGCGGATCCTGAAAAAGTGAAGGCTGTCTTGGAAATGCCCCAACCATCTGACATGAAGGGAGTGCAGCGCTTCGTCGGATTCGTCACTTACCTGGCCAAATTCCTACCACGGCTCTCTGAAGTGTGTGAGCCACTAAGGAGGCTCATGGACAAGGACGCCATCTGGCATTGGCTCCCAAAACATGACGCAGCGGTGAGGGAAATAAAAAAACTGGTCACCCAGACACCTGTACTGCGATACTACAATGTGTCAAAACCTGTCACGATTCAGAGTGACTCAAGCCAGTATGGACTTGGCTGTTGCCTCATGCAGGAGGGCCAGCCTGTGGCATTCGCCTCTAGGGCACTCACCCTAACAGAGCAGAACTATGCCCAGATAGAGAAGGAGTGCCTCAGCATTGTGTTTGCATGCCAACGCTTCCACCACTACCTGTACGGGCGCGACAATATTACCGCAGAGACAGATCACAAGCCCCTTATTGCTATATTCAGCAAGCCTCTTCTGAATGCCCCAAAACGACTGCAGAGCATGCTACTGGCCCTACAAAACTACAACCTCAAGGTGGTGTATAAGCCAGGGCCAGAGATGTATGCGAGTGACACGCTCAGCAGGGCTACTGCATCAGGCATTTACACACGCTCCATGCATGAACAACACGCAGTGTGCAGCTTACAAACAGAGCAAGTGGATGTTGAACACATCAACCAGGCTGACTACCTCAATGTTACGGACCAGCGCCTTATACAAATCAGACAGCACACAGACAGGGACAGACAACTCCAGGCATTGAGGTCTGTGATTATGATGGGCTGGCCCGACTGCAAGGAAGAAACTGCTTTAGCCGTCAGAGAATATTGGCCAGTCAAAGAGGAGCTCAGTGTTCAAAACGGAGTAATATTCAAGTGTCAGAGTCGTTATTCCCCGGTCTCTGCGCCATGAGATGTTGACGCGTGTGCACTCAAGTCACATAGGAGGTGAGGCCTGTTACAGACAAGCACGTGACACACTGTATTGGCCAGGAATGCAGAGTGAAATCAAAGACTATGTCAGTAAATGCACAATCTGCAATGAATATGCCATTGAGCAACAGAGAGAGACGATGATGTCCCACTAGCTACCGATGCGCCCCTGGCAGATAGTAAGTCTAGATCTCTTCCAGCACAGTGGCAAAGACTTTCTGCTGGTAGTCGATCATTACTCAGACTTTTGGGAGATTGACCTCCTCCCCGACCTCTCAGCAGAGACAACGATCAAACGCTGCAAGGCTCAGTTTGCCCGCTTATGGCCAGCCAGATAGGGTAATTTCAGACAATGGACCCCAATTCTCCAGAGTTGAGTTCCGAAAATTTGCTGCAGGATGGGAATTCTAGCACATCACTTCATCACCACGACACCCAAAAGCTAATGCATGGGCATGGATAGGCATGGATAGCAGCCCGGCCCAGCGCCTCATGGCACGGCGCTTAAAAGCAGCTCTGCCAGTAGCCAGCACTCTCCTGGAGCCATGTGTGGTGACAGACGTGCTGGTGAAACTACGTCACAGAAGACAGGTCTCCAAGTTCATCTACGACAAATCAGCAAAATACTTACCTGAGCTCAGGGTGGGTGAAACGGTGCGAATGAAGCCACTACCAGGGGACCGGCCGGGCCTCTGGAGACTCGGATCCTGTGTACAGAAAGTGGCACCACGCTCCTACTTGGTCGAAGTGAATGGATCACTGTACCGTCGCAACAGGGTTGACCTTCGGATTGCTGAGCCAGCACCTACTCAGAACCCTGATGGTCAAAGGGGTCGCATGACAAAAGACGGAACCCCAGCAAGTCACATGGGGCCTGAGGCACTGGGCGAAGAGCCAGGTGATCACAGGTCAAGTCACATGGGGCCTGAGGCACTGGGCGAAGAGCCAGGTGATCACAGGTCAAGTCACATGGGGCCTGAGGCACTGGGCGAAGAGCCAGGTGATCACAGGTCGGCTGCTCCTTCGCCCATCAATACTCCCCTTAGACAGTCAGGTGACATGCCTGTGCGGGAACCCGCAGTCCTCGCAGACAAGCCCCCTGTCTTTTCACGCTACGGGCGTTTGTCTCAGCCACAAAAAATACTTAATCTGTAGGTTTCCCATCAGGGATTGTTGACAGACAGAGATAAAAAAGTAAAGAGACTATCAAAATGTGTTAAGTTGTTACCTGGAAAAAAATAAAAATACTAAACTGTTCATGTTGGAAATTATTATTAGGTTTGTTTTGTTAGTGAATTGACACCTCCTGTCCTATTTTATTAAAGGGAAGATGTTATGGGTGTAAGATGGCACAGTGATGCCATCTGTTGGTAAATGTTCATTACTGCAACTCATGTATTTATACCGGGGTGCTTGAGATACCCGGATGTGTTGTGATGTACAGAACAAGGCTGGTTACTCGCATGAATGTCTCTGTCTCGACATTTAACATTCAAACACCCCCCTCAGTTGAATGCATTCAGTTGTACAACTGACTAGGTATCCCTTGGGGTTATTGTATCAAAATAGAAAGTTCTGGATAATATGAGCCTTTGATTTAATTAATTGAGAGAAGAAATGTATTTAATTAACTAAAAATGTATATCCCAAAATAGTTGTCTGTTTTAACCCCAATCAATTAGTGAGGTTTTTTTTCTCCCGTGTTTGATTCCAGACCCTTTGATCAAGGTGGGAGACACCCCTTCTTCTCGCCTCCTCACTGTCTGCTCCAATCACAGCAGTGTTTCCTGCCTGCTCGGCCACGTTGTGCAGCGTGCTGGGGAGATGCTGTAAGCAAGGGCCTGCCTGCACTGGTACCAGCACTATGGTGTGGAGGAGCAGGACGCATGCTCAGCTGTCATGCAGGAATATGACACTCAGTGGCATCCTGTTAGGGCTGCTAATAAAAAGTCTGAAAAAATGATGGCAGTGTTGGAATGGAAAACAGTCATAAGGTCAACTTAACACTTGTGTGAAGTGGACATGATGAACCACTATGGACTTCAATTCAGAGCCATAGAAGTAGGTTATGGCTTTGCTTCAATGGTCATTGTACAGTCAAATATTCCCATTTTTATTTTTTATGTAAACCAGGGCGGGATCAGACCCCTTGTGAGACCATATGCTGACACATGCACATTTGTGGCCTGCTGGAGGTCATTTTGCAGGGCTCTGGCAGTGCTCCTCCTTGCACAAAGGCGGAGGTAGCGGTCCTGCTGCTGGGTTGTTGCCCTCCTACAGCCTCCTCCACGTCTCCTGATGTACTGGCCTGTCTCCTGGTAGCGCCTCCATGCTCTGGACACTACGCTGACAGACACATCAAACCTTCTTGCCACAGCTCGCATTGATGTGCCATCCTGGATGAGCTGCACTACCTGAGCCACTTGTGTGGGTTGTAGACTCTATCTCATGCTACCACTAGAGTGAAAGCACCGCCAGCATTCAAAAGTGACCAAAACATCAGCCAGGAAGCATAGGAACTGAGAAGTGGTCTGTGGTCACCACCTGCAGAACCACTCCTTTATTGGGGGTGTCTTGCTAATTGCCTATAATTTCCACCTTTTGTCTATTCCATTTGCACAACAGCATGTGAAATGTATTGTCAATCAGTGTTGCTTCCTAAGTGGACAGTTTGATTTCACAGAAGTGTGATTGACTTGGAGTTACATTGTGTTGTTTAAGTGTTCCCTTTATTTTTTTGAGCAGTGTATATATATATATTTTTTTTGTATCACAAAATGTAACGTGATTTAACACACACTACCACAAAGTAGGTGGCGGCATGCACAAGCAAAATGTGTGAACGCCATGATGCCCAAGAAGAAATGACATGCGAGACAGTGTTGCCAACCCCTCTAGCGACACATTTTCAAAAAGCGACTAGCGACTTTTTCTGGTGTTATTGGAGACTTTTGGAGACTCTGACGTGAAAGCACTTATCGTTCTTACTCTTCTCAACGAGCAGCGGATGCTGCTCTTGGCCCCACCCCCGTCCCAAAGCACTCACAGTGCTCAGTCCTCACGCAGCAGTCCCTCCCAGCTGCAGTCAGAACAGGAGATGTTCACCCCTTCGCGTCCAGACTGCAAATGAATCGCGCATGCGGGAAGCCGCATCTGGCGGATTCCGCCCTGGTTTACATAAAAAATAAAAATGTACCTGAATTAGGGCCAGACTAGTTAACATAATTTTCTCACATTGCCATTGACAGTTTTTTCTATTGTCTCTTTTTGGTCCATTTAGATTGTTAATGTAGATTGTATACAAAAAAATGTTATGGTTAAAAATGTTGACTTGTTGTAGGCTCCTAAGTGGACCATAAGGTTAAAAACCAAACCAATTTTAGAAAACTAAAATAAAAAAATATATAAAAATAAATAAAAAATGTGAAAACTAAGTAACTCCGCCAGAGTGTCTCTTTTGGGTCACTTTTGCCGGTCCCAAGCCCAGATAAAGGAGGAGGGTTGGAATTGTGACATTAAAAAAAACAAGAATCGACAGAAGAACGTTCATTTGTAGTTCTAAACATATTTATGGTGTTTTTCCCTCATGTTTTGTCTCTATCACGACGTTATTCCTCTCTCCTACAGCGTACATGCACATCGCCAATTATGCAAATTAGATATGACGTCATTTATAGACTTCTCGCGACTTTTAGGACAGCCAATAGCTACGTTCCTTACTGAGGAGTTGGGAACACTGACATTGCGAGATCGTCTAACTTCTCCCTCCAGGTTTCCGTATTTCCAAACGTGTTCTATACTCGAGAAGGGCCAAATCTATTGTTTCCAGCCATCCTTTTGATTTTTGTCAAATTTTCTAAGAAATAACTTTTTCTCTCGCTGCCTGTGTAAGTTCTCTCTTCGGTGTGACTCTTGGGATGGAATTATCATTCTAGCGTAGCGTTATTTTACGAGTAGCCAGGCTGCAAGGCCCTGCTAACTAGCGTTAGCTACGTTAGCTGATATTTAACTAGCTAACGTTAAATTGCGACGTTTTTATACTACTTCAGTTTTTAGTGTTGTATGGTGTATTTTGCTTGTGCATTTTCTTAGGTGACTAAAACGCTGACAATGTGGCTGTTCAACTGTGAACTAACCGGCTAGCATACACAGTGGCTAGCTAGGTAACGTTAGGAACCGTGCTATGGTGGGCTGTTTATTTTTTATTTTACCTTTTATTTAACTGGGTAAGTCAGTTAATTAAGAACAAATTCTTATTTTCAAATACGGCCTAGGAACAGTGTGCTAACTTCCTCAAGTGATGGCATAGTTTTTGGTTTTTCTAGCTAGTTTCATCTGGCTAGAACAAATCCGGATACGGTTGCTTTGTGCCGGTTTTCTTCTCTTCTCTCGCATTTAACTTGGTTTAAATTAAATGTCGCCTCCAATTATGTTCATGGACGATGATTATGAAACCCTGAATCACAGTGTGCGAGTTGGACTGGAGATTTTTGTATCTCGCGTGCCGTAAAAAGTAATCTATCTAGTTTATACAAATTATATTTTTTAAAGTTGTCAGTATATGTTGGCGTTAAATTGACCAATGGCGTGTGTGTGCTCTACATGAAATGTGGAATGACGTTTTGACTAGTAGCAGTCACAGTAGGGTACTTTTTTTATTTATAGCTCTGCTGGGTGTGGGCTGCTTCTTTTTGATTTGTGCAGCAAAACAACCAAGCATGCTCAAGTATGCCAGTTATTACTCTTATGCCCATGGTGCATTTCCAATAGATTTTACCCTGGTGTTTGGACTGAAGTCATAAGACTTGTTTTTTCCACCTCTGAGGCCTGGCCCAAAAAAATTGAAAGGTCTTGGGCCGTGACCCTACTCAGACTTGGTGCCAGACCTGGGAAGACTTATTTTTTTCTGGGCATGGTTAACACACCTCACAAAGCAACTGTTCCAAGTCCTTAGCCGTAGTGATGGAAACACTTTCCTTATTAGTAATACACCAGGGTGTATGGACTGGAGTAACAACACTGCCGTATTGGAAAAGCCCATATCTGACTCTGTGGATTGATACATATCAAAGAAAGGATTAAAGGCACGGACAGAAAGCACGGGGTGGCACAATTCTATCCAGGCGGAGCGGTCGGTGGTTCTCGTGCACATGGAAGCCCATCAGCCAGAGAAAATAGGATTCTGCTCTTCTTTTTCAAGGGGTGCATTTGTTGACCAATCACAGTAGAACATGTAGCCTGCGTGGTGATATATCAACACTTACGTCCAACAGCAGGATCAGCTAACTTGCCCGCTGGCAAACACTTGTCAGTTTAGAGTCACGTTTAACAATATCATTTGTTCCACCCTAATCCATTTTTGGATTTATCATTTCTGTTACGTGTAAATACTTTTTTATGAATGCTTATGGCGTTATAGCGTTTCTTCGTTCGTACGTCGATACTGTTTATTTCGTTGCTATGGTCACAGACTTTGGAACAGCTGCCGGAGACACTAGTCGCTTTGATTTGAGGGACAAGTGGTGTACTCCGAGGGGTACTAGGCGATATTCCGCTGTCCGAAATGTGCTTAACTATGTCCATGGCTAATTTCATTCCCCTCTTTATCAATTATGGTGTATGGTATGTCGAGATGTAGGCCTAATGATTGATGGGTTATTGCTAGATATTAAGTATCTACAGAAATTGTGCCTTTCGGTTTTTTGTGGTTTGGGTATTCTGATAGTCTGAATAAATGTCTGTTTCTCATATAGATTGGAGAGTTTGTGGCAAATACACGATTTCATGCCAGCGACGCAGAGAAGAAATACACTATATACACAAGTATGTGGACACACCTTCAAATTAGTGGATTTTGTCATTTCAGCCACACCCGTTGCAGACAGGTGTATAAAATTGAGCACATGGCCGAGCAGCCGCACACGAACCTAAGATCACCATGCACAATTCAAAGTGTCGGCTCGAGTGGTGTAAAGCTCGCCGTCATTGGACTCTGTAGCAGTGGAAATGCGTTCTCTGGCGTGATGAATCGCGGTTCACCATCTGGCGGTCCGACGGACAAATCTGGGTTTGGCGGATGCCTCGTGAACCCTACCTGCCTCATTGCATAGTGCCAACTGTAAAGTTTGGGGGAGGAGGAATAATGGTCTGGGGCTGTTTTTCATGGTTCGGGCTAGGCCCCTTGGTTCCAGTGAAGGGAAATCTTAACACTATAGCATACAATTTCATTCTAGATGATTCTGTGTTTCCAACTTTGCGGAAACAATTTGGGGAGGGCCCTTTCCTGTTTCAGCATGAAAATGACCCCGTGCACAAAGTGAGGTGCAAACAGAAATGGTTTGTCGTGTGGAAGAACTTGACTGGTCTGCACAGAGCCCTGATCTCAACACCGTTTAACACCTTTGGGATAAATTGAAACGCAGACTGCCCGAATTGCCCGACCTCACCAATGCTCTTGTGGCTGAATGCAAGCAAGTCCCCGCAGAAATGTTCCAACATCTAGTGGAAATCCTTCCCAGAAGAGTGGAGGCTGTTATATCGGCAAAGGGGGGGACCAACTCCATATTAATGCCTGTGGTTTTGGAATGACATGTTCGACGGGCAGGTGTCCACATACTTTTGGTCATGTAGTGTATATGTGACTTAACGAAGGAGAATATTGTATGAAACTTGTGAACCTTTTAACACTTGATCGAATTGAATAGTTGTAAAGTGACGCCTGGAATTGTAGATTGGAAGCCTGTCATTATACTATGGTGAGGGACAAGTGGTGATGCATTTAATGTATGCACAGCTGAATTGAGATGGAACCATTTGTGAAGGGGACATCCAGTTTAATGGTTGAACTTTGTCACTCCTGGAGACAACATACTAATCTTTCAGATGTTAGAATCTCCGACCTACTGTTGTTGCGTGTACATTTTTTTATGGTGTTTCCATTTTGTAGTGGCGTAAGTGTCGTATTGGGACCTTCAGGTTTGTGCACAGCGTAGTCCTTTCAGAACGTTTTCAGTTGCTGTTTTCATTCTCAAGGTGTTACCTGTTTTGGGGATGTTATAGTGGAATGGTCTGGAGAGCATTGGTGAGCTGGACACGACTGTTCTGCAATAATGCTATTATGTACCCCTCTGTCTACAGGTGCTGTTGTTTGTGCTGTTGTCGGCATGGCGGTGGTCATCCATTTACAGGGGCTTAGAATCACTGCAGGTTCTGATGACGTTCGCGATTTCTTCACTGGCCTCAAAATCCCAGATGGTGGGGTGCACATTATTGGTGGGGAGCGTGAGGAGGCTTTCATAATCTTTGCTTCCGATGAAGACGCGAGGCGGGCGATGACACGTTCGGAGGGATCCATCAAAGGTTCTCCGGTTCGCTTACGGCTGAGCAGCAAGTCAGAAATGCAGGCTGTTCTCAAGCAAAGTATAAAACCTGAGGTGACCAAAAAGAGGCCATATAAGGAAGGTTTCAGAAGACCGGAAAGAGAAGGCAGGAATGAGGAACCTGGGAGAAAAGAGCTTGTGAAGATGGGCAGTAGATCAGTGTCTTACAGTAACGTACGTAGTCAGGCCCGAAAGCCTTCCTCGAAGCCAAGCAGACAAGATGCCTTGTATTTGCTTATGCAAGGCATGCCTTTTACTACGACCGAAGAGAATGTGAGAGATTTCTTTCACGGATTATTGGTGGAGGACATTATTATGATGAGAAATGACCGCGGCCAACCAAATGTGAAAGGAATTGTCAAGTTCGGATCCAGACTGGATGCTAGAGAGGGTCTGAAAAGAAATCGGGATTACTTTGGAACTATGTTTGCGGAACTCGATGCATGCTCAGAAGAGCAGTGGTTTAAGGCTGGTGGTGGTAGGGAACCTGGTAAAGACAGCAGTGGTACGTTTAGAAGAGGGCCTTCCTCGGCTCACAGTGAGAGGTCTCCTCCTGGCCGTGCACCTGGTAGAGACAGCAGTGGTAAGTTTAGAAGAGGGCCTTCCTCGGCTCACACTGAGAGGTCTCCTCCAGGCCGTACACCTGGTAGAGACAGCAGTGGTACGTTTAGAAGAGGGCCTTCCTCGGCTCACACTAAGAGATCTACTCCAGACCGTGCACCTGGTAGAGACAGCAGTGGTAAGTTTAGAAGAGGGCCTTCCTCAGCTCACACTGAGAGGTCTACTCCAGACCGTGCACCTGGTAGAGACAGCAGTGGTAAGTTTAGAAGAGGGCCTTCCTCAGCTCACACTGAGAGGTCTCCTCCAGGCCGTGCTAGGTCTTTCTCACCAGTGGCCTACGGGTCTACAAAGTCCTCTTCTCCTCCCAATGATGAGTTCTGTGTCTTGGTGGAAAACCTTCCCTACTTAGTGGAGAAGAAGGACATAAGGGAGATCTTCCAACATGCAGACCTCAAGTATGATCAGATCCTTCACCTTCTTGACAAGTATGGGTCAGAGACAAGGTCCGTATTTGTGCTGTTCAATAGCCTGAGGGACTACGGTGCTGCCTTGACTCTTCACAAGAAGACATTTTTCAAACGATGTGTGTACATCTCTCCTATCTCGAAAGAGAAAATGGTCGCCATGCTAGAATCTGGGGGAAATCCAGTGGATGGCACACCACCCTCTAAAAGGTCTTACAGCAGATCTCAGGAAAGGCTTCCAAGAGAGACTGAGAAGGATGTGTATGAATCTGAGAAGATTTGCCTGTATGTGCGAAACCTGCCTTTCGACGTGCGCAAAGTTGAGATTGTGGACTTCTTCCTAGGCTTCAGGATCTCAGAGGAGGCTGTTGTTTTGCTGCTTGACCATAGGGGCAATGGGCTTGGAGAGGCTTTGGTGATCTTTCAGACTGAGGAGGAGGCTATGAGGGCACAGTCTCTGAATGGGCAAGGGTTTCTTGGAACAAATCTCATCCTGAAATGCATTTCTCTGGCTCAGATGCATGAATTTGGTGTTGGTGAACCTGCAGTGAAAGAGCAAAAGATGGAGAGAAGCTCAGAGAGGTACTTGGCCAGGAACAGTGAGGCGATGTCCCATCTGTACACTGATTACAGGGTCAACCCTGATATAGGCCATCTTCCTATGAACGACCTGCAGGCTCATATTCCTGGAGGCAGCGGTCTGCGTCTCGATTCTCAAATGATGGAAAGCCCTGTTCTGCTTGACAACTGGGGCAATGGCTCTGCTCATAGACATGGAGGCTATGGACCTTCTGCACCGCAGCAGTTTGATGGTCCAACATGCCTGAAACTGGTTAATCTGCCTTCGACTATCAGAATTGACGAAATCTATGACTTTTGCTATGGATATAGTGTAATTCCTGGATCGGTCTCATTGCAGTATGACAACAAAGGGATTCCCAAAGGCTCAGCAACAGTTGTTTTTGGATCTCGCTTGGAGGCGTTAACGGCAGTTGAGGAATTGAGTGAAAGACCAATAGGCAACAGAAAAGTAAAACTAGTTTTTGTGTGAAATTTGTCCTCTGTATAGAACATGAAAGAACCTTTTTGGGCTTTAAAATTTGATGTTTTAGGAAGAACAACTCAGACAGTATTTTGTTAGTTTGGTGGATTCCAACAGATGGTGACTGAACAATTTTAGATTTAAAAAATACTGTGTGTGTGTATATAGCCTTCTACTCAATGTGTAACGGACAAACCTTTTGTCCATCATAGTCCCCCCCCCCCCCCTTAAAGAATAACAAAATGATTTATTTGTATTTTGCCCATCGCTTGCTTGCCATGTAGCCTGTTTCTGAAGCTTTTTCTTTTATGAAATTTGCCTGAAATTGTATTTTCTTTAACAGCTGGGTGAAGGTAGAACTTAATTTTGCACCTATGTGTTTAAATGTTTATTGCATTATGTAGTGTAAAAGTTGTCAATTTAAACTTAGTGGAAATTCTTTGATTAAAATTGATAATGTTCTCCTGTTGTCGTCTTCCAAGATTGTCTAAGATGTTTTGTTGTATGATAAATACTGCATTGCCCATGGTCCTATTTTTTTCCTGTGGTCAATCTGGTGGTCTTTGGACTCAGAATGACCATGAATGCAATGTTATTTTACTTTAGCTGGGGTAGACATGGTTAAGTATCTATATACGTTAGGTATTCCCCAAATCATACGCCAAGTTATACAAGATTTAACACAAGCAAAGGGCGCAACTGTCTGCATTAACTCCCTTTATATTCTGATGCAGATGCATATATTTCGTTCATCAGGAGCAGTGAGAATAGAACGTGAGTTTAGAATGCAGGAGACTTTCACGCTTTACTGAGAATCCGTGAATTGCACCTACATTATTTCCAGAAGTAACCTAGAGTTGGACTACGGTGACCAAAGGACAGAATGTTGTTCACTATTCTCACAGAAGTTATGGTTTTCCACTTTCAACCTTGAAGTAATAACTGGGTGGCCGGTAGCCTAGCGGTTAGAGCATTGGGCCAGTAATCAAAAGCTCACTGTTTCGAATACCTTGGAGAAGGTCCCTAAGAATTGTCAAGAACTCCGCCCACCCAAGTCACAGACTGTTCATTCTGCTACCGCACAGCAATCTCGGCCTCCCGAGTGGTGCAGCGGTCTAAGGCACAATATCTCAGTGCTTGAGGCGTCACTACAGGCACCCTGGTTCGAATCCAGGCTGTATCACACCCAGCCATGATTGGAGTCCCATAGGGCAGCGCACAATTGGCCCAGCATCGTCCGGGTAGGGCTGGTGTAGGCCGTCATTGTAAATAAGAATTTGTTCTTAACTGACTTGCCAGGTTAAATAAAAAATAATAAAAAGCTCTACCGGAAACGCCAGGTCGGGAACCAAAAGGCTCCTTAACCGCTTCTACCCCCAAGCCATAAGGCAGCTGAGAAACTCATACGGACACTTTCTCACACATCACATGCTGTTGTTATTTTATCCTGATTCATTCTATTTTACCCTACCTACATGTACAAATTACCTCAACTACCTCGTACCCCTGCACATTACCTGATTATTATTTTTTTTTTTTTTGCTCCAAGGGCGCCGTACTACTATGGCTGACCCTCTAATACAACACATTTCACTGCAGCTATCCGGTATATGTGACAATATTTAAAAATGTTATATATATTTATTATCAAATTAATCGATAGGTACATTTCATCTTTCCAGTCTAATGGCCCATGGAGTTGTACCATAGCGCGCTCTTGTGGCATAAAAATGAACTTTACACATACTGACACGCCAATTACATTTATTGAAATAATTATTGTCAATTATCATATTTCTGTAACACAAATGTATATTTAAGCAATAAGGCCAGATAACTGAACAGACAGATTTGCCTTTGAAAATGTGCAGCAGAACTTTTAAGTTATTTTATCAAACAAGTATTGTAACGTGAACATATCGATACTTGGATGATAAAGCATCCGTTTCATATCAGTATGATATTCTAAGAATTTGTTCTGCACGGATTTCAATAGGGAAAGATTGCGTCCGTACCCCGCTCTCGTGTATTTCGTTGAAAACATTACTTTGCTGCGCGTTTGGTGTTGAACTTTTGTGGGGGTAACCACAGCAGAAGCAGCACCTCATCAGTGTGGCATCTCTCGGAAGGGAAGGCACTCCTGTGTCGCCGAACATACAGGGTCAGGTAAATATGACCTAGACACAATAATGGTAGACTGCTAGGGTTTTCATAGTAAACAGAACTTGAGTAACTTTTTTTGCCATGATAAATAAGTTACGGTCAGCATTATTCGAAAAATGGCCAACGAGATAACTTAGCTAGCTAACGTTAGGTGGCAGCCATGGCTATTTAGCCAGCCGCCTAGCGGTGATGGGGATACTAGTGCTAAAAGTTTTCACCGAGATACTGCATCCATTTAGTAGCTATTTCACGCGAAATGACTGTCACAACTTAATAACTAACTTAGCTAAGTTCAATGGATAAAACCCATAAATCAAAGTTGATAAAGCATAGCTAGTTTTTCTAACGTTATCCGTTGGATTTCTAAGGGGTTTGCCGGTGCTAGCTAGCTAGGCAAAATCAGCTGACTGGGAGAGTTTTTAGGCTAGTTTATCTCAATCTGTCAAATTATTTGTTGCTGGTTTATTAAAGACAACATTCACATCTTATGTAACTAGCCCAGGTCAAAACATCAAACTTCCTAGAATAATAAACTTCTATCACCTTTTTATGGAGGCAAAACGAATCAATCAAGTCAACATTTGAGCTTTTGCTATTGCAGTGCTGATGAGTGAGTGATGAAAGACCTGAGGTCGTGTTTTTATTACATATGGTGGGTGACAGGCAGCACTTTGAATTAGCTAGAGTGACAATCTGTGCTGTCATATCATACAATTGTTTCTCATTGTAGCTTGACAATCAGAGCAGGCAAGAGCACAAACAGATCTGGGACCAGACTAACTTTAAATAGACTTGACCATGACATCCTAAGTTAGATGGCTTCATAACACTTTGCTGTTACAGGATGGAGGTGTCAAGGAGGCGGATCTTACAGAAGCACCTGCAGCCAGCCAGACCACTGCGGCGCTGCAGTACTGACCAGGGTAAACTAACTGGACTAGTTCACTCTCTCTCATGTTCAACTGTCAACCTACACATCTTGCTATTTTTTAAGTCTTCCTTGACCCAATTTTATGGAGTGTGATCCTCACAAACAGTCGTGGACTAAGAACAAAATTAATGAATGTGTCGGCTAACGGGCAGTATTCAAGATCCGATTCCCTACCTACCCTTTTACCCAAAGTGTGTTCTTGCTCCCTCCCTGTTATATTTAAAAGCATAGGATTGGTGTAGGCAAAGGTCAGTTTCTACGATATTTCTTACTCAAGTCAATTCATTTTTAGTCCTTGAGGGGAAGTGAGTGAGTGAGTGCACACTTCAAAGAGAAGGGTAAAGAATCAGACTGCAGCTAGTGTCTCACTTTCTCTTTATACAGACCCCTGCTTTAGAAATGCTGAGCCATCTGCGTGTGGACAAGCAGGAGAAAAAACAGTGAGTGATGCATAGTTTTACCCAGAGAACTGACAATTACTTGCTCAGATAAGTAGTAAGTCTGCAGTTAGTCTATAAGATTAATCTATTTCTTGCATTGACCATGTTTTTATCCTGTGGAAAGATTAACAGTATTGGAGTGGAACAGTTTTTTCAAATCCTCCATCTCCAAACTCAGACTCCACAAAAAGACTCCACCCCAACTAAAGGTAAGCTAGCTAGCTATCTATAGAAGTGTGAGTTGCAATGTTTGAATTACTTTAGTCCATAGTTGTGTCCCAAATGGCACTCTGTTCCCTATAGTGCACTACTGTTGACCAAGGCTCAAAGGAAGTGCACTATATAGGGAATAGGGTGCCATTTGGGATACAACCCACATGTTATCGTGTGTGGATGTTGACTGATTCAAGTGATTCTCTCTCCTAGTGAGGATATCTTACACTAGAGACTTCCTGATTCAACTGGCCAATTCCCCCATTGCCAAAAGAAAACCGGACTTCTTACCAGAACATCCTGTTGTTTTGGAAAAGGCTGTAAGCTTGTCATTTGTCTCATACTCAATTATGGCTTGTTTAGTAGTTCCTTTATTGAATCAGAGTAAATTCAGAAGCCTCTCCTTTTGATTTACCTTTCGAATCACTTGCCAACCTGCTCTGTATTTTTACCTTTAACCTGTTCTCAGTGCCATAGCTTAACATGTCTTATTGCAAATTCCTGATATTCAATGTTCATTCATTTCCACAGAGAGAACCTGGTGTGCCAAGGTTGGAGAAGAGGTTTGATGAAAACAATGAAATGTAAGTAAAAATACAAGTGTGTCAATGATCTTGCCTGGTGCGAAGATGCATTTGTAAAGAATATCTTCAGTATTAGATGAAGATTTTGGAGATTCTGTGAAATTGGACCAAAATGTTTTCCTTTACCACAGCTTCTGTAGAGGTCATAAAGCTTTTTTTTGGTGCAATATCTATTTTAACACAATTTTAGAAATCATGAATGACTTATTAATCCTACATGTTTGTGTGAATATGTTCTTGTTTAGGCTTGCCTAGGCTAACATGGAGCCAGGAAGTCTGGTTGCTGCTGCTGCTGCTGCTGCTTTTCAACCCACACACCACTACAACTTGCTCTGCCATTGAGTGATATTCCAACAACAACAACAAAAAATTCCCAGTTGAGCCCAGAATACCACAGGCATGGGTTGCGTCCCAAATAGCGCCCTATGTCCTAATTAGTGCACTACTTTTGACCAGGGCCGATAGGGTTCAGATCATAAACAGCCATGACCATGAGAGTTGTAAGCGAGGGGTATAATTATTATTTTTTAGTTCCTTTGACAAATGTTGGTTCCTTTGGTGGACACAAACCTGAAAATATACCATAGCCTACGTTTTAAATTGTGTGCTTCAGTCTAAAATAATAATGCATGGTTGAATGATGTGCCTTGATGCTAACAAATGCCCCTTTCACTGTGTGATGTTTACATATGGCATAATACTAATAATGCCTCAGTGGAGGCCATTGACTCTGAATAACCTTACAACGACCTCCAAGACAAACAATACATTCATTTAACCCTTTCACTTTTTGATATGTTGGAGTATGGGTGTTTTAGCTTTGATATTGTCACTGAAGCTTGATTATTGACGTATATCAACGAATTGAATGTTGAAGTATAGGCTACTGCCTGCTGCATAACTTGTCTGTATTCCCCCATTGAAAACTGTTGCTTGAAATGATTAGGCTTCTAAGCCCGCCTTTGCACACTATCCTTCTGAGGGTCAGTCCTGTAGTCACATCAAATAGTACATCTCTCCCCTACTGCACATTTTCTCAGTTTATTCTATAGTAGTTGATGAACGTGAATAACGGCAGTCTAAATTAGCACAAAGTTAGCGAAACCCGCCGCCTTGACTTGCCTGTGCACATAAGGGGTACTTTATTATGCAACTTGTGTTCGGAGACTGTTGTGGTTGTAGTGTGGAATGGGAAAATTGAGTGGCTGTTTATTTTTGAAGTGTATTTATTTGAGTTATCCTTATTTTGTTATAAGCTATTTGCCTATCGAGGCTTAGTCATGATGGCGGGCTTCATTCCAAGATGTTGGCTGTTTGTTGATACAAGGCTGAGAGGACTTTCCTATGCTAATGTAAAGGGACTGCCAAAGTGTAACCATGTATTTTCAGAGATGCAGTAGGTTAAATAAGTGCCCCCCCATTGATTTTGACTTTCAAGTTGCACATTGTGAAGATAGCCTATTTAATTTAGTGTACTATGGTGCACATCCTCTCCTTGCTCCAAGACGTATGAGCTGATCAGGGATCTGCCCTAATAGCCCTGTACATTTCTCTGCTCTTATACAAAAAATATATATTTGGATGACAAATGTTGTCTTGTGAAGTGTCATTTTACACCAAAAGCAGCTTAAAATGCTGACTATACCTCAAATTCGAACCTTGCATTATCAAAATCTTGTAAAAATGAAACCTCGCCATGTAATCCAGTTTACATGTAAGAATAAAACAGCAATTTTAGTCACACTGCGTAAACGAGAAACCAGAGACAATAACCATTCAAGTGGTCATTCACTAGTGTGAAAACTGCGCCAGTGGTGCGCACAGATCCTGTGTAACATCTTCCCTACTGGCGTTTTGATGTTCATGAGTTACGTCTACAGTGAGTCCAGTTACATGCACACAATACGATTATTGTGTATAGTCAGATTAATATAATAGTTCGTTTTAAAACGTGTACATGTTTTGCAAGAACGATTTTCCTAAACATGTTTGCATGGACGCATCTGAAATCAGGCTACCTGATGGGACTTCAATAAATTCCAAAAATTGTCAATAAAAGTTCTACCACCGAGATCATGTTATTTTTGCCAAGTCTATTTGATTCTGAGTTGGGACATAAAGTTTGTATGTGAACTATTTGTAAATTGCATACTTTGTAAATTGCATAATTTCAGAGTCACTCGCGCATAAGAAAGAGGTGGGTTGCGCCACCGGTGCTAGCACATGCGCAGACCAGATACTCCGATTAAACTGGTTAGATGTGATGATACTTCGAAAGATTGCAACAACAAAACAAAAAAGCAGGGTTTAATCGGTGTATGCTTCTATTTTGACTTTACGACGATTAAGATAAACAGATTAAAGTGTTTACTTGACTATTGCCGTACTCGGTCAACTGCCATAATCCGTTTAATATCGAATTATTAGTGCGCATGTAAACGTACTCACTAGTGACACCTTCATATACAGACAATGGCAGGGTCATCACTAGTTGTCACAAAGTCATAGTTATGGCTAAACCCCGACTATTTCTTCAATTTATCTTCTTAAAATCAGATGTTAAACCTAAACACCACTGCTAACCTTTAATGTCTAACAAATTAAGACCAAAAACAAATTTTAGTTTTCATGAATTTTTATGATGTACACAATTTTGACTTTGTGGCTGTGGTAACTAGTGACAACCCAATGTCAGTGACAAGTTCCATAGCACAGCTTTCAATTACTGCCTCTTATACATTTACCACATTGCAGATAGATGCGCCCCGTTTCCTAAATATCTAACGCAGCATCGTGCATATGCGAATCATCTACCTGCTACAGGTAATCTACATATATTCAATCGCTGTTTCTCTGACATATACCAGCCGGCATATTTTTGGTAGTAGTCGATGTTAGCCTACAGACTACGGATATGGGATACATCACATCCTCGCAGAAACCGATGTTCGTATCACTAACTGGACCAGTAGTGAAGATATCTGTCTGAATTTGACAAATCCAACATTTGGAAATGTAGTTAATTTCATGTGTTTGCTCCGGTGGTTGGGCTTCTTACTTTTTTCAGGAATATGGCATCGGGACCAGGTTTCAGTGATGAAAAGAATGAGACATTGTGCGAGAGGTACAGTAACTTCTTATAAGTAATGGTTGGACACGTCATTGTCTATAACTATATCATCAAAGTGATTTGATTAGTGTTGTCGTCTGAAAATTAAATTAATTCAACGTCAACATGAGAAATAACACCCTAATAAAGCTTTGACTTTTGTACTGTACATTGACTTTTGACAGTGGGCTAACCACTCCCTCAGTGCACTATATTTGAGTTCATTCGTAAAACCAGGAAACGGCAGGGAGGTGTGTCATCCAGAGAAATTGACTTCCTGCACAGAAGAACGTATCATTGAGCATTACATTACACCATACAAGGATACAGGAAAATGACTCCCAACCAGGCGATTATATTCTATTGACATACAGTAATACGAAGACAGTGAGGACATGTTGAACCAAAAGCAAATCTGCTTTATGAACACGGGCCCAGAAGTTTAGGAGGTAGTCAAATAAAATACTGGTCTTCCCTAAATGTTCTTGTATGATTAATTTTCTTAGTGAAAGCACTGTCTATGTACATAACCCACACCTGGATGGGATGAAAGATGACTTTCTCTACCACTTTAACCTGGGGACCTCCACACACAACCTGCCTGCCATGTTTGGGGATGTCAAAGTAAGATTACTGATTGATTCATTAGGCTACTAGCTAGATTGCATCAGTAAATGGACATTCATAACATCCTATTTCCTGCATTCAATATGGTCAGTTTTTCTGTATGCATCACACATTGGGCTGATTTCCCAGATACAGATTAAGCCTAGTCCTGGACTAAAAAAAAACCTTTCAGTGGACATTCACCATAGAACATGTGTTTTAATCCAGGACTAGGTTTAAAGTATTGTTGTCTCTACCTTCTTGCCCTTTGTGCTGTTGTCTGTGCCCAATAATTGTTTGTACCATGTTTTGTGCTGCTATCATGTTGCTACCATGTTGTTGTCATGTTGTGTTGCTTCCATGTTGTTGTCATGTTGTGTTGCTACCATGCTGTGTTGTCATGTGTTGCTGCCATGCTATGTTGTTGTCTTAGGTCTCTCTTTATGTAGTGTTGTAGTGTCTCTCTTGTCGTGATGTGTGTTTTGTCCTATATTTTTGTTTTTAATCCCAGCCCCATTTCCCGCAGGAGGCCTTTTGCCTTTTGGTAGGCCGTCATTCTAAATAAGAATTTGTTCTTAACTGACCTGCCTAGTTAAATAACGGTTAAATAAAATAAAAAATAAAGTAAGTTTAATATGGGTTCAGGAAAGCAGCCCTGTATTTCTTTTGACTTTTTGTATTCATTCCAAGGACGTTAACATTTACATGGTCTGTTCTTATGTTCATGTCTCAGTTTGTGTGTGTTGGGGGCAGTCCCTGGAGAATGAAGTCCTTCATAGAGTACATTGCTGGAGAGCTGAGTCTGGAGGACCCCAAGGCTGAGTACCCCAACATCTGTGCAGGAACTGACCGCTATGCCATGTACAAGATTGGCCCCGTGCTGTCCGTCAGCGTACGTGAAGAAATAAAATACCACTCGCCATTTCAATCACTTCTGCTTTATTATAGTGTCACTAGATGTTAGTAGGTTTAACACGGGTTTCAATCACTTGTAGTTTATTATAGAGTCACTAGATGGTAGTAAGTTTAACACGGGTTTCAACCACTTGTAGTTTATTATAGTGTCACTAGAGTCACTAGATGTTAGTAGGTTTAACACAGGTTTCAATCACTTGTAGTTTATTAGAGTCACTAGATGTTAGTAAGTTTAACACGGGTTTCAACCACTTGTAGTTTATTATAGTGTCACTAGATGTTAGTAGGTTTAACACGGGTTTCAATCACTTGTAGTTTATTAGAGTCACTAGATGTTAGTAGGTTTAACACGGGTTTCAACCACTTGTAGTTTATTATAGTGTCACTAGAGTCACTAGATGTTAGTAGGTTTAACACAGGTTTCAATCACTTGTAGTTTATTAGAGTCACTAGATGGTAGTAAGTTTAACACGGGTTTCAACCACTTGTAGTTTATTATAGTGTCACTAGAGTCACTAGATGTTAGTAGGTTTAACACGGGTTTCAATCACTTGTAGTTTATTAGAGTCACTAGATGTTAGTAAGTTTAACACGGGTTTCAATCACTTGTAGTTTATTATAGAGTCACTAGATGTTAGTAGGTTTAACACGGGTTTCAACCACTTGTAGTTTATTATAGTGTCACTAGATGTTAGTAGGTTTAACACGGGTTTCAATCACTTGTAGTTTATTAGAGTCACTAGATGTTAGTAGGTTTAACACGGGTTTCAACCACTTGTAGTTTATTATAGTGTCACTAGAGTCACTAGATGTTAGTAAGTTTAACACGGGTTTCAATCACTTGTAGTTTATTAGAGTCACTAGATGTTAGTAGGTTTAACACGGGTTTCAATCACTTGTAGTTTATTATAGAGTCACTAGATGTTAGTAGGTTTAACACAGGTTTCAATCGCTTGTAGTTTATTATAGTGTCACTAGATGTTAGTAAGTTTAACACGGGTTTCAATCACTTGTAGTTTATTATAGAGTCACTAGATGTTAGTAGGTTTAACACAGGTTTCAATCGCTTGTAGTTTATTATAGTGTCACTAGATGTTAGTAAGTTTAACACGGGTTTCAATCACTTGTAGTTTATTATAGAGTCACTAGATGTTAGTAAGTTTAACACGGGTTGCGTCTCAAATGGTACTCTATATTGCACTACTTTGGACAAGGGCTCTGGACAAAGGCCGTCACGAGGTAATATGCTGCTATTTGGGACGCACTCACGATGTTGCACCTTTGGGTGGAATTGTAATCGATGTCCTGGGTTTGAAAGGTAATATAAAGTAATAGAGAAGGTTTCTTTGTCAAATAAATGGACGTGTTAGTGTAGCACTGTGTTCTGCCGAACAGTCTGAATTGAGTGGATTAATCAGTGTCGTCCTTCTAACGCAACCGCGTTGCCATGAACTAGTGCAGACAAGGTCGCCACGCTATCTGACGTGAGACTGTGGTGGTGTAATGTGGTACATCTATGACATCACGTGTCTCTCTCTTTGTTTTTCAGCATGGCATGGGTATCCCCTCCATCGCTATCATGTTACACGAGCTCATCAAGCTCCTCTACCATGCTCGCTGCACTGATGTTACCATCGTTCGCATTGGGACCTCCGGTGGATTAGGTAGGCCTAGAGAGTTTATTTAGACGTTTTCTGTCTGGTTGTACTTCTCAAGTGCTTTGGATATGATTGAATTCCTTTCTGATTAACCACAGCACATCTGAATCCCACTGTAGTCAAACTAGTAATAACACTAATATGGGGTGTTTAAATCAATCAATCAATTAAAGTCCTTTGATTCATCTAAATATGTGTCCCAAACGGCACCCTATTCCCTATATATTTATTTATTTATTTGACCTTCATTTAACCAGGCAAGTCAGCTAATTCTTATTTACAATCACGGCCTACCCCGGCTCTATGGGACTCCCAATCACAGCCAGATATGATGCAGCCTGGATTCGAACCAGGGACTGCAGTGATGCCTCTTGCACTGAGATGCAGTGCCTTAGACCGCTGCACCACTCGGGGAAAAAAAAGTAGTGTACTTTATAGGGAATAGGGTGCCATTTGGGACACAGGCCTAAAACAAGCCATATTTGCCGTACATTGTCCATCCACTCTGTTCCCCTTTCTCTCTCCAGGCCTCGAGCCTGGCACGGTTGTTGTCACCAAGCAGTCAGTAGACGCCACCTTCCTGCCCAGGCTGGAGCAGGTCATCCTGGGGAATACTGTGGTGCGCAGCACGGACCTGCACCAAGGTCTGGCTGAAGAGCTGCTCCAGTGTAGCAAGGACCTGGGTCAATTTGAGACGGTCATCGGAAACACTATGTGTACAATGGATTTCTATGAAGGTGTCGGTTTTTATACGCTGCTTCACTTTTCTGCTTGTTGTCTGCCAATCTGTCTTTAAAAAAAAAATATTATGCTGTGTTAACATGATACCTGGTCTATCTGTGCTCCTGTCAACTCCATTGCTGTCATTGTAAAGCCCAACATGTTAGGCATGACAATGAGTGAGTTGGCATGATGGCACAAACAGACTGTCACTCAGGTTATATTGATGTGCCCTACTAGAGTTACTGTGTGTAGCTAGCTGGTATTTTGTGTGTCCAGGACAAGCGCGTCTGGATGGGGCCTTCTGCTCCTACACAGAGAAGGAGAAGCAGGACTACCTGACCAAGGCCTATGAGTCTGGGGTTCGTAACATCGAGATGGAGTCTTCTGTGTTTGCTGCCATGTGTCAACTCAGCGGTCTGAAAGGTACACCACTGGTGTAGTTGTAGCTATCCATGATGACTGTACAAGCCATATTAAGAGTGTTATTCACAGACATAAAGCTTTTTTAAATAAAGAAACAAAACCTTTGACTTTGTATGCGTTAAAGATGTAATAAAAATGCATATGTATTTGAATAGATGTATTAAATATATGTGTTTTACATCATATTCATTCACTTGAAGGTCCTAATGTTGAACCTTTTGGTAGGATCAAAGTTCAGTATTGTGTTGCTGGTAAATAAATAGTTGTGTTGTCATGCCAACTCCCTGTCTCATGTTTGAGGAGTTGGCATGATACTGTAGCAGACTGGCACTCAGGACTAGTAAATAATCAATCTCTATCCTCTGTCTCTGTGTCCCTCTGAAGCGGCCGTGGTGTGTGTGACGCTATTGGACCGTCAGAAAGGTGACCAGCTGAACAGCTCTCATGAAGTTCTCCACAGCTACCAACAACGTCCTCAGATACTGGTCGGTCACCTGATCAAGAAGATGCTCCAAGCCTCAGCCTCTAGCAGAAGCTAGGCTCTTGCATTTTAGCATTCTGATGTTATGTGACTTATGAAAGGCCTCTTGTACACAGAGTATACAAAACATGAAGATCACTTTCCTAATATTGAGTTACCCCCCCCACAACTTTGCAGTTCTTGACAAACAACGGTGCTCCAGGCACCTACTACCATGACCCGTTCAAAGGCGCGTTTGTCTTGCCCATTCACCATCTGAATGGCACACATAGACAATCCATGTCTCAATTGTCTTAATGTTTAAAAATCCTTCTTTAACCCGTCTCCTCCACTTCATCTACACTGATTGAAGTGGATTTAACATGTGACATCAATAAGGGATCATAGCTTTCACCTGGATTCACCTGGTCAGTCTGTCATGGAAAGAGCAGGTGTTCTTAATGTTTTGTACACTCGGTGTAAGTGTAGTCGAGGGCAGCACTGTCCTTCATTCCATATAGCCTGGCTGCTTTCACTATGTATTTTCGCAATCATTCTCAATAGCAATCATTCTCAATAGCAATCATTCTCAATAGCAATCATTCTCAATAGCAATCATTGACCATATAGAAGACAATATATATCTACCGTGTCTATTGTTTCTGGATTGTAGCTAAGTGTAACCAAATTAGTATAGTAATCATGAGAAACATCAAACACACCTCTTACTTGACACGACCTCTGTTTTTATACCAAATAAACCAATGCTGGGTGAAGTAAAGTAACTTGTTCCATAAGTTGTTGCTTTGTGTAGAAACATTAGAAAATATATTATACACAGTTTGTTTTTTAAACTCCTTGATCTTTTTTTAACCCCAAGCCTTTAAGATGAAATGTTTTGTTTGAATTCACCAGTATGTATATTTTAGTTTTATATGCTGTAGCTATGGTAACGAGCAAGTTATGAATATTAAAGATAAGACTTCTCTGCACATCTTTAGCTACTTTGAACACTGCATTGTACTGTACTATCAAATGTTGCTCTGAAACCATCATCATACATTCAGCGTGTTGTCCTGTTACTGAGAAAATATGTAACTGAGTGCTTTTAATGTCACCTAATGAGTAATAAAACCACAAATACTGTAAATATTTCAGTGTGATTAAAATGGGTTTATGTCATCAACATTAGGAAGCAGCTAGTGGGGATCCTTAATAAATACAGATACAGAAGCCGTCCCTGTAGGGCACATTTTCTCAGTTTATTCTATAGTAGTTAATGAACGTGAATAACGGCAGTCTAAATTAGCACAAAGTTAGCGAAACCCGCCGCCTTGACTTGCCTGTGCACATAAGGGGTACTTTATTATGCAACTTGTGTTCGGAGACTGTTGTGGTTGTAGTGTGGAATGGGAAAATTGAGTGGCTGTTTATTTTTGAAGTGTATTTATTTGAGTTATCCTTATTTTGTTATAAGCTATTTGCCTATCGAGGCTTAGTCATGATGGCGGGCTTCATTCCAAGATGTTGGCTGTTTGTTGATACAAGGCTGAGAGGACTTTCCTATGCTAACGTAAGGGACTGCCAAAGTGTAACCATGTATTTTCAGAGATGCAGTAGGTTAAATAAGTGCCCCCCCCCCCCCCCCCATTGATTTTGACTTTCAAGTTGCACATTGTGAAGATAGCCTATTTAATTTAGTGTACTATGGTGCACATCCTCTCCTTGCTCCAAGACGTATGAGCTGATCTGGGATCTGCCCTAATAGCCCTGTACATTTCTCTGCTCTTATACAAAAAAATATATATTTGGATGACAAATGTTGTCTTGTGAAGTGTCATTTTACACCAAAAGCAGCTCAAATGCTGACTATACCTCAAATTCGAACCTTGCATTATCAAAATCTGTAAAAATGAAACCTCACCATGTAATCCAGTTTACATGTAAGAATAAAACAGCAATTTGAGTCACACTGCGTAAACGAGAAACCAGAGACAATAACCATTCAAGTGGTCATTCACTAGTGTGAAAACTGCGCCAGTGGTGCGCACAGATCCTGTGTAACATCTTCCCTACTGGCGTTTTGATGTTCATGAGTTACGTCTACAGTGAGTCCAGTTACATACACACAATACGATTATTGTGTATAGTGTAAGAAATACCATTGTAAATAACACAAGCATATTGCTATTACATTGTTATAACTAACTTCTTTCTAAAAAACAGGGTTTCTCACAAGCAGAACCTGAGACCCACACACACCCAAGGACAGAGGGCTGGCACAGACCTTCCATAAACACTGATAAGAAAAGAGTGCTTGGGTCTGCATTTCACGAAATAATGAGACACACACATAACCAAGGACAGAGGGCTGACATAAACCTTTCATAAACACTGATTAAATAGGAACATCTGCGCACACACCTAAATCTCCTGTTTTAGCTGAACATTTGGTAACAAAGAACTTTTGCTACAAGACTCAGAAGGATGACGCACAGCTCATCAGGACCAATCTGAGAAGACAACAACCTGATCAGGACCAACCAGAAAACCAGATCTACCAGACTCTACCTACTTTCTGTGCTGTATAAAATGACTATGTATTTCTGTTATCTGGGCTCTGTCTGCAGGTTCCTTACGAGCTGAATGAACGAGTCCAAGCATGCTTGTGTCAGATATCTTTACCTCTGAATAAAACTGCTTTTTATTATACGAATATCCACCCTGTCCAGAGTCTCTACTTCGTCTCAGTTCTCCAGTAAACTTGTGTCATCAACAAAATGGTAGCAGAGGAAGGTTTTCTTCTCTGAATTCGATCCATAAAGGTTGACAGAGAAAAGAGACAAGTGAGAGACGGATCAGAAAGGAAGGGTGACCGGTCCGACGGAGCAGCCGGGAATCCAGCTCGCCTCAGGAAACTGATCTAGACGGCCGTCAAAACGAAGGTAAGCAGTACCTGTTAAATCAAAAATCTGCATATTGTATAATAGGAAAATCCAAATTTAAAGATCAGAAGTACTGAGGTGGAGTATGGATTACTGTTAAATTTATGATAAATGTCTATTGTAAATGTAAAAGCAAACATGTAAAGATATCTGAGATATAGAGAGTCACATAGTCGGGTAGAAGCCGTGAGACTCAGAGTCACATAGTCGGGTAGAAGCCGTGAGACTCTAAAGTAATTAAAAAGAGATTCACATAGTCGGGTAGAAGCCGTGAGAATCCAAATAACTTATAGAGGGTCACATAGTCGGGTAGAAGCCGTGAGACTCAGATTCACATAGTCGGGTAGAAGCCGTGAGAATCTAAGTAAATGTGTGTTGTAAAAAGATTCACATAGTCGGGTAGAAGCCGTGAGAATCCAAGAAATTGTGTTATAATTGTAACTGTGTTGTAAAAAGATTCACATAGTCGGGTAGAAGCCGTGAGAATCCAAGAAATTGTGTATAATTGTAACTGACTTGATAAAAAGATTCAGATAGTCGGGTTGAGTGAGAATTCCGTGAGAATCCAAGTCTAGAAAAGGTTCCCCAGACTTAACAACATTTGATTGGTTAAAACACTTGGAAGTTACCTAGGGGGAATCAACAAAATAAAAATAAAAATACGAGTTCAGATAGCGGGCAATGGTTGACTTGGCACTTAACTAGATGCACTGTGAAGAACTTAACTTGCGATCAATGTATTAATGTTGTTATGTAATAAAATACAAATGTGGAAATGTTAATTTGAATGCTATGAAAGATTGGCCGTTTCACGAGACTCACAAGTTGATAACTTTCGGGAAGACAGCTGAGTCTTCTTTTGGCCCGTGGTACAGCCGCCGAGCTGAAAACTGACTTGTATTTTTCCTCTATTGTGATGTTGGTGTTTCCATAATTCCTAAAATTGAATTGACAATTGGTACAGCAGCGCTTCGATTTGTTAATGTATTGTTCCGGAAGGGCGATTCCGACACCTTCTGGGAAGATATTCAACAGATCGAAAAACTGAAAAGCGATAATAACTATTGCAAAATAATTCTCAAAATTGAATTGACAATTGGTACAGCAGCGCTTCGATTTGTTGATGTATTGTTCCGGAAGGGCGATTCCGACACCTTCTGGGAAGATATTCAACAGATCGAAAAACTGAAAAGCGATAATAACTATTGCAAAATAATTCTTAAAATTGAATTGACAATTGGTTCAGAAGCGCTTGGGTTTGTAGTATATTGTTCCGGAAGGGCGATTCCGACACCTTCTGGGAAAATATACAACAACTCGAAAAACTGATTAACAGTAATAACTGCTGTAAATAATTCTTTGTGTGCGAGGGTGAAGTGCAAGAGATAAGTCTGCACTTGCACCGAGAATTCATCTCGGGTTTTATACTCAGAGACGGGCTAAGTATACAAAGATAGTGGATAGATTACACACACATAGTACTTAATTTATAAGACAGAGAGGGTCTCGTGTAACGCGCCAATCAAACCCTTAAGGCTAAGATAGCTAAGGTATGTGCAGGTTCGAAGTTGATATGGGTTGAAGCCCTGCCTCTGGCGTTGATGGCCATGAGAGCCTCTCCAGGGGCAGGCACCCATCTCTCTCCTCATGAGATAATGACTGGTCCACCAAGAGAGGGAGGTCATATGCCCGCTCTTGATGTAATTATGTGAAACAACTGACGGAACTCTCTGTAGCACTCTCTACCCAGGTTCGCAAGGTCCGAGAGGGGAAGCTGCCAGGAGGCACGCCACCACAATGTAAAATGGTGACTGGGTGGGGTTAAAAAGTCCACAAGAGAAAGTGGCTGGAACCCAGGTGGACTGAACTGTACGAAGTGAAGGAGGTTACTTCACACTCAGTTCAGGTCAAAGGTAAATCAGGCGCACCTTGGCACCACCTCACACATTGTACTCTAGCTCCAATTCCTTACAGAAGTCAGAGCCGATTTGAGCGGCCTAAATTCGATTCCAAATTAAGACACTCCTGATTCAGGTGATGCGGCATCAAACTTCGCCTCCCCTGAAGAAGGAACCTCTCCCAGTTAGAGGCTGCAAATGAGAACGTGTTCTCAGTCAACTTACCTGGTAAAATAACGGTAAAATAAAATAAATAAATAAATAAAAAACACTCATAACTCTTAGAGCTGTACAGAGAATGGACAGAAGATGGCAGTATTGCAGCACTCAACGGTCTCCCAGAAAATGGAGAGCCTGTTTGAATGCTGGTGACAGAAAAAACTTAGAACCAATTCGGAGTAGAGAGAATACATTTAATAACTTATTTAGGTTAAATTTACAGACTAATGATATTATTGTTATGGATTGGTTGACATGCGATATAAATTTAGCGAAGTATATGGTAAGTTTACACTTTGGAATGGAAAGAGTTGAGAAGTTGATTTTACTTATACGATAGTTTTGCTGCTAAACTTAGTTGGAGTAACTAGATGTTTTGCCTAGAGGCATGAATAAGACAGTCATTTTTGGTATTATATTGGCTAGTTGCTGCGTTCTGAATACAGGTTGAGCGCTAGTAAACGCATATCTTTATTTGAACTATACTAATCTATTTGATAAAAGTACTAAACCTGTATATTTAACATTTGATAATGATTTACCGGGTGTGGCCGTATTAAATTATGCTAGAGAAAATTGGTTGTGTCATTTAGAGGGAAAATGTGTACATTATAGCTTTGAGATACTTTTCAAAAGTTGCTGAAAGTTATTGGTTTTGGTTTAGGTAACACCAGAGAATTCGAACAATAAGTAAACGTATTCTAAACGTGATCTGTTTTCATTATGGGGGACAAAGAATGACTCGCAACCTGGTATGGCTGGCATGAGAGTTTTTAAAGGGACAGTGTACGTTTATCACAGTTGTATGGTTAGTACATGAAACATCGGGGAAATTTAAAACGAATGATTTAAGGGTATTATCATAATTATTAGGTTTTGTTTTTGTGGTAAACGTTTTGGGTTAAGGGGTTTTCCGTGTTCCGAGAGACAAGATAATATTAGGTGTTTTACTTTCTGAGTTTTATTTAGACAAGGGACTTTGTTAAGATAAAGGGTTCTTTTGGTATGTCTAGATATGGAACACGAATGTAGGTGTAACCTTTTTGACCTCTTTTCGTTGCATTTTCCTGTCAATCACGGGGGGATCAATCACGGGGGGATGTAGTGAGAATAATGAAATTGTGGTCATTTGGGAATACTAGTTTTGAGGTAAATTGATATAATAGAGTTTATAATAGGTAAGGTTGATACCTGGCCAGAGCCAGGTATCAAACGGGGGAGGGGTACATTGTGGTCTAGGATAGGATGGGGCCTATTGGATAATAAACTAATTTAAAATTAAAAATTCTAGCTAAAAAATAGGCATAGAAGTTAAATATATAATCAGATAGAACAAATTAGAAACTGTTTGTTAAACAAACCTGTATGTCCAAGATTTTATGCATTGCAGGTGAATTAAAGGAGAAGGTGATTCACTAGATCTGGGGGCATATCGCACTTGGAGGGTGAGACACACTGACACTGTCGAATGATCACAGAGTTAAGGAGAAGAACCGTTGCTAATAGAGTTCGGGGATCAACTCCTTAATGAAGAATTCCCTGCCCCCGACCTTTCCTCACTGTGTTTGTTCATAGAAGTGAAAGTGTTGCTTGGTCTCTGGCTGATGATGTGTTCTCTGGGAGAGGATGGGGCTTTACAGGACTGCTTGTGGTCCTGAGTTGTCTGTTTAGGATACGATGGGGATGTTACCATCACAGTACTGCCAGAACCACCACCAGTTCCAACAGACCAGGTTCAGCCAGCCTCCTCCACCACTTCAAGACCAAGTCCCACGCCATCACCTAAACTCTACAATCTGGTATAGGTAATAAATGTAAAAGACATCTCAGATAGTGACCAATTGGGGACTGATTCTGGTTATGAGGGAAGGGAGAATATGTGGTTGGCCTATAAAACACTTAATAGAAAGGACTGTGTCGTATGTGGACATGCCAGACCTATTCTGGCTGCTCACCCATTTGCCCTAAGTAATGGGGAAGGTTGGATGTGCATATTGGAAAGTTTAAGCCAAATTCAACCCTGTGTAAAACTCTGAGTCTTGTGTTCCCAGAAGTCCGTCCCCAGAAGACACCATGGGGGGTTAAGGCATATGGGGGATATTACAGCTGTAACACTGGTACAGGTAGAGGTATAGACTATGGGAGGTTCCCTGCTACTGCCTGCATTACTAATGTCACTATTAAATAGAGGTGTTGCTGATGTATGGTGGATGTGTGGACCTGCCAGGCGGTTGACCCCATTTTGAAAGGAGATTATCAGGGAACATGTGTTTTGGCCAGTCTGATAAACACCATTGCCTATTATTGAGGTTACAGCTAACCAACTTTTGGGAGCTGCACATGACAGAGGCTTGGGACCAACCCAGGAGACGGCAGAAACGTGACGCTCCTTGGTCCGAGGGTACAGATAACATTCACACCAACCTGTTGGGGGTCCCAATAGGGGTCCCCCACGAATTCCAGACATTAAACAGGAATGATGGCCTGTGGCATCTGATGCCCATCATTGGCCCAGCTATTGTTGATGCTAAGCATAATGCCTGGATCAATTATATCTACTATAATTAATAATGATTTGTTAAATACACCCACACAGCACTTACGGGAATGGCTGAACAATTGGATGCTACCTCTCAAACCAGTAGACAAAATAGACTAGCACTGGACAGGATTCTGGCCATCCAGGGAGGCGTATGTAAAATGTCTTGCAGGTGTGGAGGAGAGTGGACTGGTCCCTTGGCTGGGTGGTTGGTTTGGTAAGTACACTGCAATGATGATTACTGAATTTCTGACACTAGTTGTTGTTTTTCATTTCTGTGCTGCCTGTATCATACCTTGTTTGAAGAAGTCTGTTACAGATGTGGCAAGGGCCTCTGGTATGATGCCGCTGCTTGATGCTCCAGTAGGAGAGGCTGATACGGAATCAAGCTTTCGCAGGAGAGTGTGCCTGAAAGAGGAGGACCCTTGGTTTGCTGTAGTTGATGTTGTCGAATGAATAAAAAGTGATGTTTGTCCTCCCTGTTGTGAAGGTTTGAAGTTCCCGGGTGGCGACGAGCCCACCTGATACAGGTTGTATAGAGGGATGGACCTGAGGGTTTAACCTTTCAGTAGTTCTTGGAGTGGTCTCCTTTTGGTCCTTGCTCATCCTTATCGTGGGCAAACTTGCAGCACCGCCCACTCTCGACGATGCTATCCTTACAGCTACAGGGGTCTCGGGACTTACGAATAATTGGCTATTATTGGCTGAGGAGGCGGGCAAGGCCACCCACCAGAGCTGTGTGGTATGTATGGGAGCCCGTCCACTCCTACGCATTGTACCGGCTACCCTACCTGACGTATGTCTTCTTCCTGTTATGAAACATGACAGCCCAACTGCCAACTGCTCCGTATGGGACAAGTTTTACCCTATTGTTAAAAGTACTAGAAAGGGCCCCGATGTTTTCTTCTCGGGTTGCCAGGGCTAATTTCACTTGTATAAATATGTCCCTTGGCCCTCCAATGCTGGGAGCATTACCTTATGAATGGTGCAATAACACCCATAATCCTAATGCCCCTTTCCAACCTGTGTCTAGAGCTGATGTCTGGTGGTGGTGTGGAGGAAATCATCTATATGACCGCCTGCCAGGGAATGCCACTGGTCTTTGTGCTCTTGTCTCTCTGCTTCTTCCTGTTTCAGTGTATCCTATGGAAGTAAAGGACCTGATGGCCCGTGTAGAGAGGGACGGGGATTTATCCCGGTCCAAAAGATCAACAGGAGTGGATCCTGGAGACCCCACCTATATTGACGCCATAGGAGTCCCTAGGGGGGTACCAGATGAGTATAAACTAGTAGACCAGGTTGCAGCGGGTTTTGAATCATCATTTTGCTGGTGGTGTACAGTTAATAAAAATGTGGACCGAATCAATTACATTCATTTTAATGTTCAGAAACTAGGCAATTGGACTCAACAAGGCTTCGAGGCGGTCCATGGCCAATTGGAAGCTACTTCCCTGATGGCCTTCCAAAATAGAATCGCGGTGGATATGTTGTTGGCTGAACGCGGAGGTGTTTGTGCCATGTTCGGAGAGCAATGTTGTACTTTCATTCCCAATAACACAGCAACTGATGGTAGTCTTACTGTTGCTTTAGAAGGTCTTCGTACTCTTAATGGGAAAATGAAGAGCCACTCAGGAGTGAATACCTCAATGTGGGACTCTTGGATGGATGCGTTTGGTAAATATAAGACGCTTGTTTCTTCCATACTGGTATCTATATCTGTCTTCGCTGCGATACTGGTGCTTTGTGGATGCTGTTGCATTCCATGTATTCGAACGCTGGCCACTAGGATCATAACTACTGCTATTGATCCCAACCAGACAGAGAAGGGACAGATGTTTCCTCTGCTTGCCCTGGAGGATGCTGAGCCAGGCTATTTGACTGATGACTGATTCAACGCCATTTATAGCTTTTGTCACGTCTCTTGTGAGACGTGAAGAGGGGGAATCAAAGCTTTATCTTCTGATAAAGTTTGCCCTATTCTGCCATTTATAGCTTTTGTCACGTCTCTTGTGAGACGTGAAGAGGGGGAATCAAAGCTTTATCTTCTGATAAAGTTTGCCCTATTTTGCCATTTATAGCTTTTGTCCTAGCTTTTGTCACGTCTCTTATGAGACGTGAAGAGGGGGATTTGTAAGAAATACCATTGTAAATAACACAAGCATATTGCTATTACATTGTTATAACTAACTTCTTTCTAAAAAACAGGGTTTCTCACAAGCAGAACCTGAGACCCACACACACCCAAGGACAGAGGGCTGGCACAGACCTTCCATAAACACTGATAAGAAAAGAGTGCTTGGGTCTGCATTTCACGAAATAATGAGACACACACATAACCAAGGACAGAGGGCTGACATAAACCTTTCATAAACACTGATTAAATAGGAACATCTGCGCACACACCTAAATCTCCTGTTTTAGCTGAACATTTGGTAACAAAGAACTTTTGCTACAAGACTCAGAAGGATGACGCACAGCTCATCAGGACCAATCTGAGAAGACAACAACCTGATCAGGACCAACCAGAAAACCAGATCTACCAGACTCTACCTACTTTCTGTGCTGTATAAAATGACTATGTATTTCTGTTATCTGGGCTCTGTCTGCAGGTTCCTTACGAGCTGAATGAACGAGTCCAAGCATGCTTGTGTCAGATATCTTTACCTCTGAATAAAACTGCTTTTTATTATACGAATATCCACCCTGTCCAGAGTCTCTACTTCGTCTCAGTTCTCCAGTAAACTTGTGTCATCAACAAAATGGTAGCAGAGGAAGGTTTTCTTCTCTGAATTCGATCCATAAAGGTTGACAGAGAAAAGAGACAAGTGAGAGACGGATCAGAAAGGAAGGGTGACCGGTCCGACGGAGCAGCCGGGAATCCAGCTCGCCTCAGGAAACTGATCTAGACGGCCGTCAAAACGAAGGTAAGCAGTACCTGTTAAATCAAAAATCTGCATATTGTATAATAGGAAAATCCAAATTTAAAGATCAGAAGTACTGAGGTGGAGTATGGATTACTGTTAAATTTATGATAAATGTCTATTGTAAATGTAAAAGCAAACATGTAAAGATATCTGAGATATAGAGAGTCACATAGTCGGGTAGAAGCCGTGAGACTCAGAGTCACATAGTCGGGTAGAAGCCGTGAGACTCTAAAGTAATTAAAAAGAGATTCACATAGTCGGGTAGAAGCCGTGAGAATCTAAGTAAATGTGTGTTGTAAAAAGATTCACATAGTCGGGTAGAAGCCGTGAGAATCCAAGAAATTGTGTTATAATTGTAACTGTGTTGTAAAAAGATTCACATAGTCGGGTAGAAGCCGTGAGAATCCAAGAAATTGTGTATAATTGTAACTGACTTGATAAAAAGATTCAGATAGTCGGGTTGAGTGAGAATTCCGTGAGAATCCAAGTCTAGAAAAGGTTCCCCAGACTTAACAACATTTGATTGGTTAAAACACTTGGAAGTTACCTAGGGGGAATCAACAAAATAAAAATAAAAATACGAGTTCAGATAGCGGGCAATGGTTGACTTGGCACTTAACTAGATGCACTGTGAAGAACTTAACTTGCGATCAATGTATTAATGTTGTTATGTAATAAAATACAAATGTGGAAATGTTAATTTGAATGCTATGAAAGATTGGCCGTTTCACGAGACTCACAAGTTGATAACTTTCGGGAGGACAGCTGAGTCTTCTTTTGGCCCGTGGTACAGCCGCCGAGCTGAAAACTGACTTGTATTTTTCCTCTATTGTGATGTTGGTGTTTCCATAATTCCTAAAATTGAATTGACAATTGGTACAGCAGCGCTTCGATTTGTTAATGTATTGTTCCGGAAGGGCGATTCCGACACCTTCTGGGAAGATATTCAACAGATCGAAAAACTGAAAAGCGATAATAACTATTGCAAAATAATTCTCAAAATTGAATTGACAATTGGTACAGCAGCGCTTCGATTTGTTGATGTATTGTTCCGGAAGGGCGATTCCGACACCTTCTGGGAAGATATTCAACAGATCGAAAAACTGAAAAGCGATAATAACTATTGCAAAATAATTCTTAAAATTGAATTGACAATTGGTTCAGAAGCGCTTGGGTTTGTAGTATATTGTTCCGGAAGGGCGATTCCGACACCTTCTGGGAAAATATACAACAACTCGAAAAACTGATTAACAGTAATAACTGCTGTAAATAATTCTTTGTGTGCGAGGGTGAAGTGCAAGAGATAAGTCTGCACTTGCACCGAGAATTCATCTCGGGTTTTATACTCAGAGACGGGCTAAGTATACAAAGATAGTGGATAGATTACACACACATAGTACTTAATTTATAAGACAGAGAGGGTCTCGTGTAACGCGCCAATCAAACCCTTAAGGCTAAGATAGCTAAGGTATGTGCAGGTTCGAAGTTGATATGGGTTGAAGCCCTGCCTCTGGCGTTGATGGCCATGAGAGCCTCTCCAGGGGCAGGCACCCATCTCTCTCCTCATGAGATAATGACTGGTCCACCAAGAGAGGGAGGTCATATGCCCGCTCTTGATGTAATTATGTGAAACAACTGACGGAACTCTCTGTAGCACTCTCTACCCAGGTTCGCAAGGTCCGAGAGGGGAAGCTGCCAGGAGGCACGCCACCACAATGTAAAATGGTGACTGGGTGGGGTTAAAAAGTCCACAAGAGAAAGTGGCTGGAACCCAGGTGGACTGAACTGTACGAAGTGAAGGAGGTTACTTCACACTCAGTTCAGGTCAAAGGTAAATCAGGCGCACCTTGGCACCACCTCACACATTGTACTCTAGCTCCAATTCCTTACAGAAGTCAGAGCCGATTTGAGCGGCCTAAATTCGATTCCAAATTAAGACACTCCTGATTCAGGTGATGCGGCATCAAACTTCGCCTCCCCTGAAGAAGGAACCTCTCCCAGTTAGAGGCTGCAAATGAGAACGTGTTCTCAGTCAACTTACCTGGTAAAATAACGGTAAAATAAAATAAATAAATAAATAAAAAACACTCATAACTCTTAGAGCTGTACAGAGAATGGACAGAAGATGGCAGTATTGCAGCACTCAACGGTCTCCCAGAAAATGGAGAGCCTGTTTGAATGCTGGTGACAGAAAAAACTTAGAACCAATTCGGAGTAGAGAGAATACATTTAATAACTTATTTAGGTTAAATTTACAGACTAATGATATTATTGTTATGGATTGGTTGACATGCGATATAAATTTAGCGAAGTATATGGTAAGTTTACACTTTGGAATGGAAAGAGTTGAGAAGTTGATTTTACTTATACGATAGTTTTGCTGCTAAACTTAGTTGGAGTAACTAGATGTTTTGCCTAGAGGCATGAATAAGACAGTCATTTTTGGTATTATATTGGCTAGTTGCTGCGTTCTGAATACAGGTTGAGCGCTAGTAAACGCATATCTTTATTTGAACTATACTAATCTATTTGATAAAAGTACTAAACCTGTATATTTAACATTTGATAATGATTTACCGGGTGTGGCCGTATTAAATTATGCTAGAGAAAATTGGTTGTGTCATTTAGAGGGAAAATGTGTACATTATAGCTTTGAGATACTTTTCAAAAGTTGCTGAAAGTTATTGGTTTTGGTTTAGGTAACACCAGAGAATTCGAACAATAAGTAAACGTATTCTAAACGTGATCTGTTTTCATTATGGGGGACAAAGAACGACTCGCAACCTGGTATGGCTGGCATGAGAGTTTTTAAAGGGACAGTGTACGTTTATCACAGTTGTATGGTTAGTACATGAAACATCGGGGAAATTTAAAACGAATGATTTAAGGGTATTATCATAATTATTAGGTTTTGTTTTTGTGGTAAACGTTTTGGGTTAAGGGGTTTTCCGTGTTCCGAGAGACAAGATAATATTAGGTGTTTTACTTTCTGAGTTTTATTTAGACAAGGGACTTTGTTAAGATAAAGGGTTCTTTTGGTATGTCTAGATATGGAACACGAATGTAGGTGTAACCTTTTTGACCTCTTTTCGTTGCATTTTCCTGTCAATCACGGGGGGATCAATCACGGGGGGATGTAGTGAGAATAATGAAATTGTGGTCATTTGGGAATACTAGTTTTGAGGTAAATTGATATAATAGAGTTTATAATAGGTAAGGTTGATACCTGGCCAGAGCCAGGTATCAAACGGGGGAGGGGTACATTGTGGTCTAGGATAGGATGGGGCCTATTGGATAATAAACTAATTTAAAATTAAAAATTCTAGCTAAAAAATAGGCATAGAAGTTAAATATATAATCAGATAGAACAAATTAGAAACTGTTTGTTAAACAAACCTGTATGTCCAAGATTTTATGCATTGCAGGTGAATTAAAGGAGAAGGTGATTCACTAGATCTGGGGGCATATCGCACTTGGAGGGTGAGACACACTGACACTGTCGAATGATCACAGAGTTAAGGAGAAGAACCGTTGCTAATAGAGTTCGGGGATCAACTCCTTAATGAAGAATTCCCTGCCCCCGACCTTTCCTCACTGTGTTTGTTCATAGAAGTGAAAGTGTTGCTTGGTCTCTGGCTGATGATGTGTTCTCTGGGAGAGGATGGGGCTTTACAGGACTGCTTGTGGTCCTGAGTTGTCTGTTTAGGATACGATGGGGATGTTACCATCACAGTACTGCCAGAACCACCACCAGTTCCAACAGACCAGGTTCAGCCGGCCTCCTCCACCACTTCAAGACCAAGTCCCACGCCATCACCTAAACTCTACAATCTGGTATAGGTAATAAATGTAAAAGACATCTCAGATAGTGACCAATTGGGGACTGATTCTGGTTATGAGGGAAGGGAGAATATGTGGTTGGCCTATAAAACACTTAATAGAAAGGACTGTGTCGTATGTGGACATGCCAGACCTATTCTGGCTGCTCACCCATTTGCCCTAAGTAATGGGGAAGGTTGGATGTGCATATTGGAAAGTTTAAGCCAAATTCAACCCTGTGTAAAACTCTGAGTCTTGTGTTCCCAGAAGTCCGTCCCCAGAAGACACCATGGGGGGTTAAGGCATATGGGGGATATTACAGCTGTAACACTGGTACAGGTAGAGGTATAGACTATGGGAGGTTCCCTGCTACTGCCTGCATTACTAATGTCACTATTAAATAGAGGTGTTGCTGATGTATGGTGGATGTGTGGACCTGCCAGGCGGTTGACCCCATTTTGAAAGGAGATTATCAGGGAACATGTGTTTTGGCCAGTCTGATAAACACCATTGCCTATTATTGAGGTTACAGCTAACCAACTTTTGGGAGCTGCACATGACAGAGGCTTGGGACCAACCCAGGAGACGGCAGAAACGTGACGCTCCTTGGTCCGAGGGTACAGATAACATTCACACCAACCTGTTGGGGGTCCCAATAGGGGTCCCCCACGAATTCCAGACATTAAACAGGAATGATGGCCTGTGGCATCTGATGCCCATCATTGGCCCAGCTATTGTTGATGCTAAGCATAATGCCTGGATCAATTATATCTACTATAATTAATAATGATTTGTTAAATACACCCACACAGCACTTACGGGAATGGCTGAACAATTGGATGCTACCTCTCAAACCAGTAGACAAAATAGACTAGCACTGGACAGGATTCTGGCCATCCAGGGAGGCGTATGTAAAATGTCTTGCAGGTGTGGAGGAGAGTGGACTGGTCCCTTGGCTGGGTGGTTGGTTTGGTAAGTACACTGCAATGATGATTACTGAATTTCTGACACTAGTTGTTGTTTTTCATTTCTGTGCTGCCTGTATCATACCTTGTTTGAAGAAGTCTGTTACAGATGTGGCAAGGGCCTCTGGTATGATGCCGCTGCTTGATGCTCCAGTAGGAGAGGCTGATACGGAATCAAGCTTTCGCAGGAGAGTGTGCCTGAAAGAGGAGGACCCTTGGTTTGCTGTAGTTGATGTTGTCGAATGAATAAAAAGTGATGTTTGTCCTCCCTGTTGTGAAGGTTTGAAGTTCCCGGGTGGCGACGAGCCCACCTGATACAGGTTGTATAGAGGGATGGACCTGAGGGTTTAACCTTTCAGTAGTTCTTGGAGTGGTCTCCTTTTGGTCCTTGCTCATCCTTATCGTGGGCAAACTTGCAGCACCGCCCACTCTCGACGATGCTATCCTTACAGCTACAGGGGTCTCGGGACTTACGAATAATTGGCTATTATTGGCTGAGGAGGCGGGCAAGGCCACCCACCAGAGCTGTGTGGTATGTATGGGAGCCCGTCCACTCCTACGCATTGTACCGGCTACCCTACCTGACGTATGTCTTCTTCCTGTTATGAAACATGACAGCCCAACTGCCAACTGCTCCGTATGGGACAAGTTTTACCCTATTGTTAAAAGTACTAGAAAGGGCCCCGATGTTTTCTTCTCGGGTTGCCAGGGCTAATTTCACTTGTATAAATATGTCCCTTGGCCCTCCAATGCTGGGAGCATTACCTTATGAATGGTGCAATAACACCCATAATCCTAATGCCCCTTTCCAACCTGTGTCTAGAGCTGATGTCTGGTGGTGGTGTGGAGGAAATCATCTATATGACCGCCTGCCAGGGAATGCCACTGGTCTTTGTGCTCTTGTCTCTCTGCTTCTTCCTGTTTCAGTGTATCCTATGGAAGTAAAGGACCTGATGGCCCGTGTAGAGAGGGACGGGGATTTATCCCGGTCCAAAAGATCAACAGGAGTGGATCCTGGAGACCCCACCTATATTGACGCCATAGGAGTCCCTAGGGGGGTACCAGATGAGTATAAACTAGTAGACCAGGTTGCAGCGGGTTTTGAATCATCATTTTGCTGGTGGTGTACAGTTAATAAAAATGTGGACCGAATCAATTACATTCATTTTAATGTTCAGAAACTAGGCAATTGGACTCAACAAGGCTTCGAGGCGGTCCATGGCCAATTGGAAGCTACTTCCCTGATGGCCTTCCAAAATAGAATCGCGGTGGATATGTTGTTGGCTGAACGCGGAGGTGTTTGTGCCATGTTCGGAGAGCAATGTTGTACTTTCATTCCCAATAACACAGCAACTGATGGTAGTCTTACTGTTGCTTTAGAAGGTCTTCGTACTCTTAATGGGAAAATGAAGAGCCACTCAGGAGTGAATACCTCAATGTGGGACTCTTGGATGGATGCGTTTGGTAAATATAAGACGCTTGTTTCTTCCATACTGGTATCTATATCTGTCTTCGCTGCGATACTGGTGCTTTGTGGATGCTGTTGCATTCCATGTATTCGAACGCTGGCCACTAGGATCATAACTACTGCTATTGATCCCAACCAGACAGAGAAGGGACAGATGTTTCCTCTGCTTGCCCTGGAGGATGCTGAGCCAGGCTATTTGACTGATGACTGATTCAACGCCATTTATAGCTTTTGTCACGTCTCTTGTGAGACGTGAAGAGGGGGAATCAAAGCTTTATCTTCTGATAAAGTTTGCCCTATTCTGCCATTTATAGCTTTTGTCACGTCTCTTGTGAGACGTGAAGAGGGGGATTTGTAAGAAATACCATTGTAAATAACACAAGCATATTGCTATTACATTGTTATAACTAACTTCTTTCTAAAAAACAGGGTTTCTCACAAGCAGAACCTGAGACCCACACACACCCAAGGACAGAGGGCTGGCACAGACCTTCCATAAACACTGATAAGAAAAGAGTGCTTGGGTCTGCATTTCACGAAATAATGAGACACACACATAACCAAGGACAGAGGGCTGACATAAACCTTTCATAAACACTGATTAAATAGGAACATCTGCGCACACACCTAAATCTCCTGTTTTAGCTGAACATTTGGTAACAAAGAACTTTTGCTACAGGACTCAGAAGGATGACGCACAGCTCATCAGGACCAATCTGAGAAGACAACAACCTGATCAGGACCAACCAGAAAACCAGATCTACCAGACTCTACCTACTTTCTGTGCTGTATAAAATGACTATGTATTTCTGTTATCTGGGCTCTGTCTGCAGGTTCCTTACGAGCTGAATGAACGAGTCCAAGCATGCTTGTGTCAGATATCTTTACCTCTGAATAAAACTGCTTTTTATTATACGAATATCCACCCTGTCCAGAGTCTCTACTTCGTCTCAGTTCTCCAGTAAACTTGTGTCATCAACAATAGTCAGATTAATATAATAGTTTGTTTTAAAACGTTTACATGTTTTGCAAGAACGATTTTCCTAAACATGTTTGCATGGACGCATCTGAAATCAGGCTACCTGATGGGACTTCAATAAATTCCAAAAATTGCCAATAAAAGTTCTACCACCGAGATCATGTTATTTTTGCCAAGTCTATTTGACTCTGAGTTGGGACATAAAGTTTGTATGTGAACTATTTGTAAATTGCATAATTCCAGAGTCACTCGCGCATAAGAAGTGGGTTGCGCCACCGGTGCTAGCACATGCGCAGACCAGATACTCCGATTAAACTGTTCAGATGTGACGATAATTCGAAAGATTGCTAAAAAAACAAAAAGCAGGGTTTAATCGGTGTATGCTTCTATTTTGACTTTACGACGATTAAGAGAAACAGATTAAAGTGTTTACTTGACTATTGCCGTACTCGGCCAACTGCCATAATCCGTTTAATATCGAATTATTAGTGCGCATGTAAACGTACTCACTAGTGACACCTTCATATACAGACAATGGCAGGGTCATCACTAGTTGCCACAGCCACAAAGTCATAGTTATGGCTAAACCCCGCCTATTTCTTCAATTTATCTTCTTAAAATCAGATGTTAAATCTAAACACCACTGCTAACCTTTTAATGCCTAACATTTAAATTAAGACCAAAAACTAATTTTAGTTTTCATGAATTTTTAAGATGTACACAATTTTGACTTTGTGGCTGTGGTAACTAGTGACAACCCAACGTCAGTGACAAGTTCCTTAGCACAGCTTTCATTTACTGCCTCTTATACATTTACCACATTTGTGAAGGATGGTTTTGTTCTCTTTTTAACAAAAATATATGCCTTATAGAAATAGGACATGTTAATCACAAAACATAGAGTGACTGCAGAACAGCTGTTCTTAATTTAATCTAGGGTGTCGACTGTGCAAACCACAAGGTTGAGAAATGTGTAGGAGAAATTCTGAATAACAAGAAAACAGGAACTGAGGAATGTGTAGAAACCGACAACTCAGGTCAATCTTCACAAACACCATTCCGGTCATCTGAATCCTGAGTGCTGTGGGGCTGGCACCAGTCTGGGCACCACCGATAGGCTAGCAAGTTTAAACCACGCTAAGCCTCTAATTACAGGCCAACTCTAAAGTTGGGACTATCTCTGTCACAGTATAAAAGAAGATGTCTGTACTATTTCAGTCAGTTCTCTGCTTTACCCTGCGTGGTGATACAGTGAACCCGTATATACGAAAATTGCATTTACCATTTATTGCTTATGTTAAATAAAAACTCTTAAAGTATATTCGGTGACTCTGAATCACATTTTATCCTGATACCAGATTTGATTGACGCAACCCTTTACACACTGCAGATAGATATTTAGGAAACGGGGAGCATCTAACGCAGCATCGTGCATATGCGAATCATCTACCTGCTACAGGTAATCTACATATATTCAATCGCTGTTTCTCTGACATATACCAGCCGGCATATTTTGGTAGTGGTCGATGTTAGCCTACAGACTACGGATATGGGATACATCACATCCTCGCAGAAACCGATGTTCGTATCGCTAACTGGACCAGTAGTGAAGATATCTATGTCTGAATTTGACTAATCCAACATTTGGAAATGTAGTTAATTTCATGTGTTTGCTCCGGTGGTTGGGCTTCTTACTTTTTTCAGGAATATGGCATCGGGACCAGGTTTCAGTGATGAAAAGAATGATACATTGTGCGAGAGGTACAGTAACATCTAATAAGTAATGGTTGGACACGTCATTGTCTATAACTATATCATCAAAGTGATTTGATTAGTGTTGTCATCTGAAAATTAAATTAATTCAACGTCAACATGAGAAATAACACCCTAATAAAGCTTTGACTTTTGTACTGTACATTTTACATTGACTTTTGACAGTGGGCTAACCACTCCCTCAGTGGACTATATTTGAGTTTATTCATAAAACCAGGAAATGGCAGAGTGGCACGTTCTGACCTTAGTTCCTTTTTAATGTCTTTGTGTTAGGTTGGTCAGGGCGTGAGTTGGGGTGGGTAGTCTATGTTCTTTTCTCTATGTTGTTTTATTTCTATGTGTTTGGCCTGGCATGGTTCTCAATCAGAGACAGGTATCGTTCGTTGTCTCTGATTGAGAATCATACTTAGGTAGCCTGTTTTCCCCATGTTGGTTGTGGGTGTTTATTTTCTGTGTAGTGTCTGTTCACCTTGCAGAACTGTTTCGTTTTCTCCTTGTTGTTTTTTGATTAAAATTATGACGAACACTTACCACGCTGCATTTTGGTCCTCCTCTCTTTCCACCAACGAAAGCCGTTACACAGAGAGATGTGTCATCCAGAGAAATTGACTCCCTGCACAGAAGCACGTATCATTGAGCATTACATTACACCATACAAGGATGAAGGGAAATGACTCACAACCAGGCGATTATATTCTATTGACATACAGTAATACGAAGACAGTGAGGACATGTTGAACCAAAAGCAAATCTGCTTTATGAACACGGGCCCAGAAGTTTAGGAGGTAGTCAAATAAAAGACTGGTCTTCCCTAAATGTTCTTGTATGATTGATTTTCTTAGTGATGGCACTGTCTATGTACATAACCCACACCTGGATGGGATGAAAGATGACTTTCTCTACCACTTTAACCTGGGGACCTCCACACACAACCTGCCTGCCATGTTTGGGGATGTCAAAGTAAGATTACTGATTGATTCATTAGGCTACTAGCTAGATTGCATCAGTAAATGGACATTCATAACATCTTATTTCCTGCATTCAATATGGTCAGCTTTTCTGTATTCATCACACATTGGTCTTATTTCCCAGATACAGATTAAGCCTAGTCCTGGACTAAAAAAAAACCTTTCAATGGACATTCACCATAGAACATGTGTTTTAATCCAGGACTAGGTTTAAAGTATTGTTGTCTCTACCTTCTTGCCCTTTGTGCTGTTGTCTGTGCCCAATAATTGTTTGTACCATGTTTTGTGCTGCTATCATGTTGCTACCATGTTGTTGTCATGTTGTGTTGCTGGGTTCAGGAAAGCATCTGGGTTCAGGAAAGCAGCCCTGTATTTCTTTTAACTTTTTGTATTCATTCCCAGGACGTTAACATTTACATGGTCTGTTCTTATGTTCATGTCTCAGTTTGTGTGTGTTGGGGGCAGTCCCTGGAGAATGAAGTCCTTCATAGAGTACATTGCTGGAGAGCTGAGTCTGGAGGACCCCAAGGCTGAGTACCCCAACATCTGTGCAGGAACTGACCGCTATGCCATGTACAAGATTGGCCCCGTGCTGTCCGTCAGCTTATGTGAAGAAATATAATACCACTAACCATTTCAATCACTTCTGATTTATTATAGTGTCACTAGATGTTAGTAGGTTTAACACGGGTTTCAATCACTTGTAGTTTATAATAGAGTCACTAGAGTCACTAGAAGTTAGTAGGTTTAACACGGGTTTCAACCACTTGTAGTTTATTATAGAGTCACTAGATGTTAGTAAGTTTAACACAGGTTTCAATCACTTGTAGTTTATTATAGAGTCACTAGATGTTAGTAAGTTTAACACGGGTTTCAATCACTTGTAGTTTATTATAGTGTCACTAGATGTTAGTAAGTTTAACACAGGTTTCAATCACTTGTAGTTTATTATAGAGTCACTAGATGTTAGTAAGTTTAACACGGGTTTCAATCACTTGTAGTTTATTATAGAGTCACTAGATGTTAGTAAGTTTAACACAGGTTTCAATCACTTGTAGTTTATTAGAGTCACTAGATGTTAGTAGGTTTAACACGGGTTTCAATCACTTGTAGTTTATTATAGAGTCACTAGATGTTAGTAGGTTTAACACAGGTTTCAATCACTTGTAGTTTATTATAGTGTCACTAGATGTTAGTAGGTTTAACACGGGTTTCAACCACTTGTAGTTTATTATGGAGTCACTAGATGTTAGTAAGTTTAACACGGGTTTCAATCACTTGTAGTTTATTATAGAGTCACTAGAGTCACTAGATGTTAGTAAGTTTAACACGGGTTTCAACCACTTGTAGTTTATTATGGAGTCACTAGATGTTAGTAGGTTTAACACGGGTTTCAATCACTTGTAGTTTATTATAGAGTCACTAGAGTCACTAGATGTTAGTAAGTTTAACACGGGTTTCAACCACTTGTAGTTTATTATGGAGTCACTAGATGTTAGTAGGTTTAACACGGGTTTCAATCACTTGTAGTTTATTATAGTGTCACTAGATGTTAGTAAGTTTAACACAGGTTTCAATCACTTGTAGTTTACTATAGTGTCACTAGATGTTAGTAGGTTTAACACGGGTTTCAATCACTTGTAGTTTATTATAGTGTCACTAGATGTTAGTAGGTTTAACACGGGTTTCAATCACTTGTAGTTTATTATAGAGTCACTAGATGTTAGTAGGTTTAACACGGGTTTCAATCACTTGTAGTTTATTATAGAGTCACTAGATGTTAGTAGGTTTAACACGGGTTTCAATCACTTTTAGTTTATTATAGAGTCACTAGATGTTAGTAGGTTTAACACGGGTTTCAATCACTTGTAGTTTATTATAGTGTCACTAGATGTTAGTAGGTTTAACACAGGTTTCAACCACTTGTAGTTTATTATAGAGTCACTAGAGTCACTAGATGTTAGTAAGTTTAACACAGGTTTTAATCACTTGTAGTTTATTATAGTGTCACTAGATGTTAGTAGGTTTAACACGGGTTTCAATCACTTGTAGTTTACTATAGTGTCACTAGATGTTAGTAAGTTTAACACGGGTTTCAATCACTTGTAGTTTATTATAGTGTCACTAGATGTTAGTAGGTTTAACACAGGTTTCAACCACTTGTAGTTTATTATAGTGTCACTAGATGTTAGTAGGTTTAACACAGGTTTCAATCACTTGTAGTTTATTATTGTAACGGCAGTCTAGCTCTTCCTCCTCCTCGGACGAGGAGAGGAGAGAAGGATCGGAGGACCAATGTGCAGCATGGTAATTTTCCATGAATTTAATTAACACAAAGACAAGATACTGACAAACTAATACAAAACAACAAACGACCGTGAAGCTACAAACAAAAGTGCAATACACAAGCTACTAAACTTAGACATAGACACTATACAAAATAACAAACAAACTAACCGTCACAGTCCTAGCTGGTGCAGACAAAACACAAAGACAGGAAACAACCACCCACAATCCCCAACACAAAACAAGCCACCTATATATGATTCTCAATCAGGGACAACGATTGACAGCTGTCTCTGATTGAGAACCATATTAGGCTGGACACAGAAACAGACAAACTAGACACAGAACATAGAATTCCCACCCAGCTCATGTCCTGACCAACACTAAACAAGCAAAACACATAAGAACTATGGTCAGGACGTGACAGTACCCCCCCCCCCCTGAGGTGCGGACTCCGAACGCACCCCTAAAACTCAAGGGGAGGGTCTGGGTGGGCATCTGTCCGCGGTGGCGGCTCCGGCGGTGGACGAGGACACCACTCCACCACTGTCTTTGTTCCCCTCCTTAGCGTCCTTTGAGTGGCGACCCTCGCCCCCGACCATGGTCCAGGAACCTTCACCAAGGCCCCTCCTAAATATAGACAACTCAGGACAGAGAGGTAGCTCAGGACAGAGGGGTAGCTCAGGACAGAGAGGTAGCTCAGGACAGAGAGGTAGCTCAGGACAGAGAGGTAGCTCAGGACAGAGGGGCAACTCCGGACTGAAGGACAGCTCCGGACAGAGAGGCAGCTCTGGACTGAATGGTTGCTCCGGACTAGATGCAGCTCATGACTGGAAGGCAGCTCATGACTGGAAGGCAGCTCATGACTGAAAGGCAGCTCCTGACTGGAAGGCAGCTCCTGACTGGAAGGCAGCTCCTGACTGGAAGGCAGCTCATGACTGGAGGGCAGCTCATGACTGGAGGGCAGCTCATGACTGGAAGGCAGCTCATGACTGGAAGGCAGCTCATGACTGGAAGGCAGCTCATGACTGGAAGGCAGCTCATGAGTGGAGGGCAGCTCATGACTGTAGGGCAGCTCATGACTGTAGGGCAGCTCATGACTGGAGGGCAGCTCATGACTGGAGGGCAGCTCATGACTGGAGGGCAGCTCATGACTGGCTGGCGGCTCTGGCAGCTCCTGACTGGCTGGCGGCTCTGGCAGCTCCTGACTGGCTGGCGGCTCTGGCAGCTCCTGACTGGCTGGCGGCTCTGGCGGCTCCTGACTGGCTGGCGGCTCTGGCGGCTCCTGACTGGCTGGCGGCTCTGGCGGCTCCTGACTGGCTGGCGGCTCTGGCGGCTCCTGACTGGCTGGTGGCTCTGGCGGCTCCTGACTGGCTGGCGGCTCTGGCGGCTCCTGACTGACGGACGGCTCTAGCGGCTCCTGACTGGCGGACGGCTCTAATGGCTCGGGACAGACAGGCGGCTCTGAAGGCTCGTGGCAGACAGATGGCTCAGATGGCGCTGGGCAGACGGATGGCTCAGATGGCGCTGGGCAGACGGATGGCTCAGATGGCGCTGGGCAGACGGATGGCTCAGATGGCGCTGGGCAGACGGATGGCTCAGATGGCGCTGGGCAGACGGATGGCTCAGATGGCGCTGGGCAGACGGATGGCTCAGATGGCGCTGGGCAGACGGATGGCTCAGATGGCTTTGGGCAGACGGATGGCTCAGATGGCGCTGGGCAGACAGATGGCTCAGATGGTGCTGGGCAGGCAGGCAGCTCAGACGGTGCTGGGCAGACGAGCAGTGCAGGCGGCGTTGGGCAGACGGCCGACTCTGACCTGCTGAGGCGCACAGTAGGCCTGGTGCGTGGTGCCGGAACTGGTGGTACCGGACTGGAGACACGCACCTCAAGGCTAGTGCGGGGAACAGGAACAGGGCACACTGGACTCTCGAGGCGCACTATAGGCCTGGTGCGTGGTACCGGAACTGGAGGTACCGGGCTGAGGGCACGCACCTCAGGGCGAGTGCAGGGAGAAGGAACAGTGCGTACAGGGCTCTGGAGACGCACAGGAGGCTTGGTGCGTGGTGCCGGAACTGGAGGCACTGGGCTGGAGACACGCACCATAGGGAGAGTGCGTGGAGGAGGAACAGGCCTCTGGAGACGCACTGGAAGCCTGGTGCGTGGAGTAGGCACTGGTGGTACTGGGCTGGGGCCACGCACCATAAGGCGAGTGCGGGGTGCTGGAACTGGAGGTACTGGGCTGGGGCGGGAAGGTGGCGCCGGATATACCGGACCGTGCAGGCGTACTGGCTCCCTTGAGCACTGAGCCTGCCCAACCTTACCTGGTTGAATGCTCCCCGTAGCCCGTCCAGTGCGGGGAGGTGGAATAACCCGCACTGGGCTGTGTTGGCGAACCGGGGACACCATGCGTAAGGTTGGTGCCATGTACACCGGCCCGAGGAGACGTACTGGAGGCCAGATATGTAGAGCCGGCTTCCTGGCACTTGGCTCAATGCTCAATCTAGCCCGGCCAGTGCGGGGAGGTGGAATAACCCGCACCGGGCTATGCACACGTACAGGAGACACCGTGCGCTCTTCCGCATAACACGGTGTCTGCCCGTACTCCCGCTCTCCACGGTAAGCATGGGAAGTGGGCGCAGGTTTCCTACCTACCTTCGCCACACTACCCTTTAGCCCCCCCCCCAAGAAATTTTTGGGGTTTCTTCACGGGCTTCCAGCCACGCTTCCGTGCTGCCTCCTCATACCACCGCTCCTGGGCTTTAGCTGCCTCCATCTCTTCCCGAGAGCGGCGATATTCTCCAATGTGAGCCCAGTGTCCTTTACCCTCCAGAAATTCCTCCCATGTCCAGGATTCCTGTGTAGTGGGCCGCTGCTGCTCGTACTCACGCTGCTTGGTCCGAGTTTGGTGGGTGGTTCTGTAACGGCAGTCTAGCTCTTCCTCCTCCTCGGACGAGGAGAGGAGAGAAGGATCGGAGGACCAATGTGCAGCATGGTAATTTTCCATGAATTTAATTAACACAAAGACAAGATACTGACAAACTAATACAAAACAACAAACGACCGTGAAGCTACAAACAAAAGTGCAATACACAAGCTACTAAACTTAGACATAGACACTATACAAAATAACAAACAAACTAACCGTCACAGTCCTAGCTGGTGCAGACAAAACACAAAGACAGGAAACAACCACCCACAATCCCCAACACAAAACAAGCCACCTATATATGATTCTCAATCAGGGACAACGATTGACAGCTGTCTCTGATTGAGAACCATATTAGGCTGGACACAGAAACAGACAAACTAGACACACAACATAGAATTCCCACCCAGCTCACGTCCTGACCAACACTAAACAAGCAAAACACATAAGAACTATGGTCAGGACGTGACAGTACCCCCCCCCCCCCCTGAGGTGCGGACTCCGAACGCACCCCTAAAACTCAAGGGGAGGGTCTGGGTGGGCATCTGTCCGCGGTGGCGGCTCCGGCGGTGGACGAGGACACCACTCCACCACTGTCTTTGTTCCCCTCCTTAGCGTCCTTTGAGTGGCGACCCTCGCCCCCGACCATGGTCCAGGAACCTTCACCAAGGCCCCTCCTAAATATAGACAACTCAGGACAGAGAGGTAGCTCAGGACAGAGGGGTAGCTCAGGACAGAGAGGTAGCTCAGGACAGAGAGGTAGCTCAGGACAGAGAGGTAGCTCAGGACAGAGGGGCAACTCCGGACTGAAGGACAGCTCCGGACAGAGAGGCAGCTCTGGACTGAATGGTTGCTCCGGACTAGATGCAGCTCATGACTGGAAGGCAGCTCATGACTGGAAGGCAGCTCATGACTGAAAGGCAGCTCATGACTGAAAGGCAGCTCCTGACTGGAAGGCAGCTCCTGACTGGAAGGCAGCTCCTGACTGGAAGGCAGCTCATGACTGGAGGGCAGCTCATGACTGGAGGGCAGCTCATGACTGGAAGGCAGCTCATGACTGGAAGGCAGCTCATGACTGGAAGGCAGCTCATGACTGGAAGGCAGCTCATGAGTGGAGGGCAGCTCATGACTGTAGGGCAGCTCATGACTGTAGGGCAGCTCATGACTGGAGGGCAGCTCATGACTGGAGGGCAGCTCATGACTGGCTGGCGGCTCTGGCAGCTCCTGACTGGCTGGCGGCTCTGGCAGCTCCTGACTGGCTGGCGGCTCTGGCAGCTCCTGACTGGCTGGCGGCTCTGGCAGCTCCTGACTGGCTGGCGGCTCTGGCGGCTCCTGACTGGCTGGCGGCTCTGGCGGCTCCTGACTGGCTGGCGGCTCTGGCGGCTCCTGACTGGCTGGTGGCTCTGGCGGCTCCTGACTGGCTGGCGGCTCTGGCGGCTCCTGACTGACGGACGGCTCTAGCGGCTCCTGACTGGCGGACGGCTCTAATGGCTCGGGACAGACAGGCGGCTCTGAAGGCTCGTGGCAGACAGATGGCTCAGATGGCGCTGGGCAGACGGATGGCTCAGATGGCGCTGGGCAGACGGATGGCTCAGATGGCGCTGGGCAGACGGATGGCTCAGATGGCGCTGGGCAGACGGATGGCTCAGATGGCGCTGGGCAGACGGATGGCTCAGATGGCGCTGGGCAGACGGATGGCTCAGATGGCGCTGGGCAGACGGATGGCTCAGATGGCTTTGGGCAGACGGATGGCTCAGATGGCGCTGGGCAGACAGATGGCTCAGATGGTGCTGGGCAGGCAGGCAGCTCAGACGGTGCTGGGCAGACGAGCAGTGCAGGCGGCGTTGGGCAGACGGCCGACTCTGACCTGCTGAGGCGCACAGTAGGCCTGGTGCGTGGTGCCGGAACTGGTGGTACCGGACTGGAGACACGCACCTCAAGGCTAGTGCGGGGAACAGGAACAGGGCACACTGGACTCTCGAGGCGCACTATAGGCCTGGTGCGTGGTACCGGAACTGGAGGTACCGGGCTGAGGGCACGCACCTCAGGGCGAGTGCAGGGAGAAGGAACAGTGCGTACAGGGCTCTGGAGACGCACAGGAGGCTTGGTGCGTGGTGCCGGAACTGGAGGCACTGGGCTGGAGACACGCACCATAGGGAGAGTGCGTGGAGGAGGAACAGGCCTCTGGAGACGCACTGGAAGCCTGGTGCGTGGAGTAGGCACTGGTGGTACTGGGCTGGGGCCACGCACCATAAGGCGAGTGCGGGGTGCTGGAACTGGAGGTACTGGGCTGGGGCGGGAAGGTGGCGCCGGATATACCGGACCGTGCAGGCGTACTGGCTCCCTTGAGCACTGAGCCTGCCCAACCTTACCTGGTTGAATGCTCCCCGTAGCCCGTCCAGTGCGGGGAGGTGGAATAACCCGCACTGGGCTGTGTTGGCGAACCGGGGACACCATGCGTAAGGTTGGTGCCATGTACACCGGCCCGAGGAGACGTACTGGAGGCCAGATATGTAGAGCCGGCTTCCTGGCACTTGGCTCAATGCTCAATCTAGCCCGGCCAGTGCGGGGAGGTGGAATAACCCGCACCGGGCTATGCACACGTACAGGAGACACCGTGCGCTCTTCCGCATAACACGGTGTCTGCCCGTACTCCCGCTCTCCACGGTAAGCATGGGAAGTGGGCGCAGCTTTCCTACCTACCTTCGCCACACTACCCTTTAGCCCCCCCCCCAAGAAATTTTTTGGGTTTCTTCACGGGCTTCCAGCCACGCTTCCGTGCTGCCTCCTCATACCACCGCTCCTGGGCTTTAGCTGCCTCCATCTCTTCCCGAGAGCGGCGATATTCTCCAATGTGAGCCCAGTGTCCTTTACCCTCCAGAAATTCCTCCCATGTCCAGGATTCCTGTGTAGTGGGCCGCTGCTGCTCGTACTCACGCTGCTTGGTCCGAGTTTGGTGGGTGGTTCTGTAACGGCAGTCTAGCTCTTCCTCCTCCTCGGACGAGGAGAGGAGAGAAGGATCGGAGGACCAATGTGCAGCATGGTAATTTTCCATGAATTTAATTAACACAAAGACAAGATACTGACAAACTAATACAAAACAACAAACGACCGTGAAGCTACAAACAAAAGTGCAATACACAAGCTACTAAACTTAGACATAGACACTATACAAAATAACAAACAAACTAACCGTCACAGTCCTAGCTGGTGCAGACAAAACACAAAGACAGGAAACAACCACCCACAATCCCCAACACAAAACAAGCCACCTATATATGATTCTCAATCAGGGACAACGATTGACAGCTGTCTCTGATTGAGAACCATATTAGGCTGGACACAGAAACAGACAAACTAGACACACAACATAGAATTCCCACCCAGCTCACGTCCTGACCAACACTAAACAAGCAAAACACATAAGAACTATGGTCAGGACGTGACAGTACCCCCCCCCCCCCCCTGAGGTGCGGACTCCGAACGCACCCCTAAAACTCAAGGGGAGGGTCTGGGTGGGCATCTGTCCGCGGTGGCGGCTCCGGCGGTGGACGAGGACACCACTCCACCACTGTCTTTGTTCCCCTCCTTAGCGTCCTTTGAGTGGCGACCCTCGCCCCCGACCATGGTCCAGGAACCTTCACCAAGGCCCCTCCTAAATATAGACAACTCAGGACAGAGAGGTAGCTCAGGACAGAGGGGTAGCTCAGGACAGAGAGGTAGCTCAGGACAGAGAGGTAGCTCAGGACAGAGAGGTAGCTCAGGACAGAGGGGTAGCTCAGGACAGAGGGGCAACTCCGGACTGAAGGACAGCTCCGGACAGAGAGGCAGCTCTGGACTGAATGGTTGCTCCGGACTAGATGCAGCTCATGACTGGAAGGCAGCTCATGACTGGAAGGCAGCTCATGACTGAAAGGCAGCTCATGACTGAAAGGCAGCTCCTGACTGGAAGGCAGCTCATGACTGGAGGGCAGCTCATGACTGGAGGGCAGCTCATGACTGGAAGGCAGCTCATGACTGGAAGGCAGCTCATGACTGGAAGGCAGCTCATGAGTGGAGGGCAGCTCATGACTGTAGGGCAGCTCATGACTGTAGGGCAGCTCATGACTGGAGGGCAGCTCATGACTGGAGGGCAGCTCATGACTGGCTGGCGGCTCTGGCAGCTCCTGACTGGCTGGCGGCTCTGGCAGCTCCTGACTGGCTGGCGGCTCTGGCAGCTCCTGACTGGCTGGCGGCTCTGGCAGCTCCTGACTGGCTGGCGGCTCTGGCGGCTCCTGACTGGCTGGCGGCTCTGGCGGCTCCTGACTGGCTGGCGGCTCTGGCGGCTCCTGACTGGCTGGTGGCTCTGGCGGCTCCTGACTGGCTGGCGGCTCTGGCGGCTCCTGACTGGCTGGCGGCTCTGGCGGCTCCTGACTGACGGACGGCTCTAGCGGCTCCTGACTGGCGGACGGCTCTAATGGCTCGGGACAGACAGGCGGCTCTGAAGGCTCGTGGCAGACAGATGGCTCAGATGGCGCTGGGCAGACGGATGGCTCAGATGGCGCTGGGCAGACGGATGGCTCAGATGGCGCTGGGCAGACGGATGGCTCAGATGGTGCTGGGCAGACGGATGGCTCAGATGGCGCTGGGCAGACGGATGGCTCAGATGGCGCTGGGCAGACGGATGGCTCAGATGGCGCTGGGCAGACGGATGGCTCAGATGGCTTTGGGCAGACGGATGGCTCAGATGGCGCTGGGCAGACAGATGGCTCAGATGGTGCTGGGCAGGCAGGCAGCTCAGACGGCGCTGGGCAGACGAGCAGTGCAGGCGGCGTTGGGCAGACGGCCGACTCTGACCTGCTGAGGCGCACAGTAGGCCTGGTGCGTGGTGCCGGAACTGGTGGTACCGGACTGGAGACACGCACCTCAAGGCTAGTGCGGGGAACAGGAACAGGGCACACTGGACTCTCGAGGCGCACTATAGGCCTGGTGCGTGGTACCGGAACTGGAGGTACCGGGCTGAGGGCACGCACCTCAGGGCGAGTGCAGGGAGAAGGAACAGTGCGTACAGGGCTCTGGAGACGCACAGGAGGCTTGGTGCGTGGTGCCGGAACTGGAGGCACTGGGCTGGAGACACGCACCATAGGGAGAGTGCGTGGAGGAGGAACAGGCCTCTGGAGACGCACTGGAAGCCTGGTGCGTGGAGTAGGCACTGGTGGTACTGGGCTGGGGCCACGCACCATAAGGCGAGTGCGGGGTGCTGGAACTGGAGGTACTGGGCTGGGGCGGGAAGGTGGCGCCGGATATACCGGACCGTGCAGGCGTACTGGCTCCCTTGAGCACTGAGCCTGCCCAACCTTACCTGGTTGAATGCTCCCCGTAGCCCGTCCAGTGCGGGGAGGTGGAATAACCCGCACTGGGCTGTGTTGGCGAACCGGGGACACCATGCGTAAGGTTGGTGCCATGTACACCGGCCCGAGGAGACGTACTGGAGGCCAGATATGTAGAGCCGGCTTCCTGGCACTTGGCTCAATGCTCAATCTAGCCCGGCCAGTGCGGGGAGGTGGAATAACCCGCACCGGGCTATGCACACGTACAGGAGACACCGTGCGCTCTTCCGCATAACACGGTGTCTGCCCGTACTCCCGCTCTCCACGGTAAGCATGGGAAGTGGGCGCAGCTTTCCTACCTACCTTCGCCACACTACCCTTTAGCCCCCCCCCCCCCCCAAGAAATTTTTGGGGTTTCTTCACGGGCTTCCAGCCACGCTTCCGTGCTGCCTCCTCATACCACCGCTCCTGGGCTTTAGCTGCCTCCATCTCTTCCCGAGAGCGGCGATATTCTCCAATGTGAGCCCAGTGTCCTTTACCCTCCAGAATTTCCTCCCATGTCCAGGATTCCTGTGTAGTGGGCCGCTGCTGCTCGTACTCACGCTGCTTGGTCCGAGTTTGGTGGGTGGTTCTGTAACGGCAGTCTAGCTCTTCCTCCTCCTCGGACGAGGAGAGGAGAGAAGGATCGGAGGACCAATGTGCAGCATGGTAATTTTCCATGAATTTAATTAACACAAAGACAAGATACTGACAAACTAATACAAAACAACAAACGACCGTGAAGCTACAAACAAAAGTGCAATACACAAGCTACTAAACTTAGACATAGACACTATACAAAATAACAAACAAACTAACCGTCACAGTCCTAGCTGGTGCAGACAAAACACAAAGACAGGAAACAACCACCCACAATCCCCAACACAAAACAAGCCACCTATATATGATTCTCAATCAGGGACAACGATTGACAGCTGTCTCTGATTGAGAACCATATTAGGCTGGACACAGAAACAGACAAACTAGACACACAACATAGAATTCCCACCCAGCTCACGTCCTGACCAACACTAAACAAGCAAAACACATAAGAACTATGGTCAGGACGTGACAGTACCACCCCCCCCCCCCCCCCCCCCCCTGAGGTGCGGACTCCGAACGCACCCCTAAAACTCAAGGGGAGGGTCTGGGTGGGCATCTGTCCGCGGTGGCGGCTCCGGCGGTGGACGAGGACACCACTCCACCACTGTCTTTGTTCCCCTCTTTAGCGTCCTTTGAGTGGCGACCCTCGCCCCCGACCATGGTCCAGGAACCTTCACCAAGGCCCCTCCTAAATATAGACAACTCAGGACAGAGAGGTAGCTCAGGACAGAGGGGTAGCTCAGGACAGAGAGGTAGCTCAGGACAGAGAGGTAGCTCAGGACAGAGAGGTAGCTCAGGACAGAGGGGCAACTCCGGACTGAAGGACAGCTCCGGACAGAGAGGCAGCTCTGGACTGAATGGTTGCTCCGGACTAGATGCAGCTCATGACTGGAAGGCAGCTCATGACTGGAAGGCAGCTCATGACTGAAAGGCAGCTCATGACTGAAAGGCAGCTCCTGACTGAAAGGCAGCTCCTGACTGGAAGGCAGCTCCTGACTGGAAGGCAGCTCATGACTGGAGGGCAGCTCATGACTGGAGGGCAGCTCATGACTGGAAGGCAGCTCATGACTGGAAGGCAGCTCATGACTGGAAGGCAGCTCATGAGTGGAGGGCAGCTCATGACTGTAGGGCAGCTCATGACTGTAGGGCAGCTCATGACTGGAGGGCAGCTCATGACTGGAGGGCAGCTCATGACTGGCTGGCGGCTCTGGCAGCTCCTGACTGGCTGGCGGCTCTGGCAGCTCCTGACTGGCTGGCGGCTCTGGCAGCTCCTGACTGGCTGGCGGCTCTGGCAGCTCCTGACTGGCTGGCGGCTCTGGCGGCTCCTGACTGGCTGGCGGCTCTGGCGGCTCCTGACTGGCTGGTGGCTCTGACGGCTCCTGACTGGCTGGCGGCTCTGGCGGCTCCTGACTGACGGACGGCTCTAGCGGCTCCTGACTGGCGGACGGCTCTAATGGCTCGGGACAGACAGGCGGCTCTGAAGGCTCGTGGCAGACAGATGGCTCAGATGGCGCTGGGCAGACGGATGGCTCAGATGGCGCTGGGCAGACGGATGGCTCAGATGGCTTTGGGCAGACGGATGGCTCAGATGGCGCTGGGCAGACAGATGGCTCAGATGGTGCTGGGCAGGCAGGCAGCTCAGACGGCGCTGGGCAGACGAGCAGTGCAGGCGGCGTTGGGCAGACGGCCGACTCTGACCTGCTGAGGCGCACAGTAGGCCTGGTGCGTGGTGCCGGAACTGGTGGTACCGGACTGGAGACACGCACCTCAAGGCTAGTGCGGGGAACAGGAACAGGGCACACTGGACTCTCGAGGCGCACTATAGGCCTGGTGCGTGGTACCGGAACTGGAGGTACCGGGCTGAGGGCACGCACCTCAGGGCGAGTGCAGGGAGAAGGAACAGTGCGTACAGGGCTCTGGAGACGCACAGGAGGCTTGGTGCGTGGTGCCGGAACTGGAGGCACTGGGCTGGAGACACGCACCATAGGGAGAGTGCGTGGAGGAGGAACAGGCCTCTGGAGACGCACTGGAAGCCTGGTGCGTGGAGTAGGCACTGGTGGTACTGGGCTGGGGCCACGCACCATAAGGCGAGTGCGGGGTGCTGGAACTGGAGGTACTGGGCTGGGGCGGGAAGGTGGCGCCGGATATACCGGACCGTGCAGGCGTACTGGCTCCCTTGAGCACTGAGCCTGCCCAACCTTACCTGGTTGAATGCTCCCCGTAGCCCGTCCAGTGCGGGGAGGTGGAATAACCCGCACTGGGCTGTGTTGGCGAACCGGGGACACCATGCGTAAGGTTGGTGCCATGTACACCGGCCCGAGGAGACGTACTGGAGGCCAGATATGTAGAGCCGGCTTCCTGGCACTTGGCTCAATGCTCAATCTAGCCCGGCCAGTGCGGGGAGGTGGAATAACCCGCACCGGGCTATGCACACGTACAGGAGACACCGTGCGCTCTTCCGCATAACACGGTGTCTGCCCGTACTCCCGCTCTCCACGGTAAGCATGGGAAGTGGGCGCAGCTTTCCTACCTACCTTCACCACACTACCCTTTAGCCCCCCCCAAGAAATGTTTGGGGTTTCTTCACGGGCTTCCAGCCACGCTTCCGTGCTGCCTCCTCATACCACCGCTCCTGGGCTTTAGCTGCCTCCATCTCTTCCCGAGAGCGGCGATATTCTCCAATGTGAGCCCAGTGTCCTTTACCCTCCAGAATTTCCTCCCATGTCCAGGATTCCTGTGTAGTGGGCCGCTGCTGCTCGTACTCACGCTGCTTGGTCCGAGTTTGGTGGGTGGTTCTGTAACGGCAGTCTAGCTCTTCCTCCTCCTCGGACGAGGAGAGGAGAGAAGGATCGGAGGACCAATGTGCAGCATGGTAATTTTCCATGAATTTAATTAACACAAAGACAAGATACTGACAAACTAATACAAAACAACAAACGACCGTGAAGCTACAAACAAAAGTGCAATACACAAGCTACTAAACTTAGACATAGACACTATACAAAATAACAAACAAACTAACCGTCACAGTCCTAGCTGGTGCAGACAAAACACAAAGACAGGAAACAACCACCCACAATCCCCAACACAAAACAAGCCACCTATATATGATTCTCAATCAGGGACAACGATTGACAGCTGTCTCTGATTGAGAACCATATTAGGCTGGACACAGAAACAGACAAACTAGACACACAACATAGAATTCCCACCCAGCTCACGTCCTGACCAACACTAAACAAGCAAAACACATAAGAACTATGGTCAGGACGTGACAATTATAGTGTCACTAGATGTTAGTAGGTTTAACACGGGTTTCAATCACTTGTAGTTTATTATAGTGTCACTAGATATTAGTAGGTTTAACACGGGTTTCAACCACTTGTAGTTTATTATAGAGTCACTAGATGTTAGTAAGTTTAACACAGGTTTCAACCACTTGTAGTTTATTATAGTGTCACTAGATGTTAGTAGGTTTAACACGGGTTTCAATCACTTGTAGTTTATTATAGTGTCACTAGATGTTAGTAGGTTTAACACGGGTTTCAATCACTTGTAGTTTATTATAGAGTCACTAGATGTTAGTAGGTTTAACACGGGTTTCAATCACTTGTAGTTTATTATAGTGTCACTAGATGTTAGTAGGTTTAACACGGGTTTCAATCACTTGTAGTTTATTATAGTGTCACTAGATGTTAGTAGGTTTAACACGGGTTTCAATCACTTGTAGTTTATTATAGTGTCACTAGATGTTAGTAGGTTTAACACGGGTTTCAATCACTTGTAGTTTATTATAGAGACACTAGATGTTAGTAGGTTTAACACGGGTTTCAATCACTTGTAGTTTATTATAGTGTCACTAGATGTTAGTAAGTTTAACACGGATTGCGTCTCAAATGGTACTCACTACTTTGGACAAGGGCTCTGGACAAAGGCCGTCACGAGGTAATATGCTGCTATTTGGGACGCACTCACGATGTTGCACCTTTGGGTGGAATTGTAATCGATGTCCTGGGTTTGAAAGGTAATATAAAGTAATAGAGAAGGTTTCTTTGTCAAATAAATGGACATGTTAGTGTAACAGTGTGTTCTGCTGAACAGTCTGAATTGAGTGGCTTAATCAGTGTCGTCCTTCTAACGCAACCGCGTTGCCATGAACTAGTGCAGACAAGGTCGCCACGCTGTCTGACGTGAGACTGTGGTGGTGTAATGTGGTACATCTATGACATCACGTGTCTCTCTCTCTTTGTTTTTCAGCATGGCATAGGTATCCCCTCCATCGCCATCATGTTACACGAGCTCATCAAGCTCCTCTACCATGCTCGCTGCACTGATGTTACCATCGTTCGCATTGGGACCTCCGGTGGATTAGGTAGGCCTAGAGAGTTTATTTAGACGTTTTCTGTCTGGTTGTACTTCTCAAGTGCTTTGGATATGATTGAATTCCTTTCTGATTAACCACAGCACATCTGAATCCCACTGTAGTCAAACTAGTAATAACACTAATATGGGGTGTTTAAATCAATCAATCAATTAAAGTCCTTTGATTCATCTAAATATGTATCCCAAACGGCACCCTATTCTCTATATATTTATTTATTTATTTAACCAGGCAAGTCAGCTAATTCTTATTCACAATCACGGCCTACCCCGGCTCTATGGGACTCCCAATCACAGCCAGATATGATGCAGCCTGGATTCGAACCAGGGACTGCAGTGATGCCTCTTGCATTGAGATGCAGTTCCTTAGACCGCTCCGCCACTCGGGAACCCAAAAATATGGCACAAAAGTAGTGGGAATAGGGTGCCATTTGGGACACAGGCCTAAAACAAGCCATATTTGCTGTACATTGTCCATCCACTCTGTTCCCCTTTCTCTCTCCAGGCCTCGAGCCTGGCACGGTTGTTGTCACCAAGCAGTCAGTAGACGCCACCTTCCTGCCCAGGCTGGAGCAGGTCATCCTGGGGAATACTGTGGTGCGCAGCACGGACCTGCACCAAGGTCTGGCTGAAGAGCTGCTCCAGTGTAGCAAGGACCTGGGTCAATTTGAGACGGTCATCGGAAACACTATGTGCACAATGGATTTCTATGAAGGTGTCGGTTTTTATACGCTACTTCACTTTTCTGCTTGTTGTCTGCCAATCTGTCTTTAAAAATAAAAAAAATGCTGTGTTAACATGATACCTGGTCTATCTATGCTCCTGTCAACTCCATTGCTGTCATTGTAAAGCCCAACATGTTAGGCATGACAATGAGTGAGTTGGCATGATGGCACAAACAGACTGTCACTCAGGTTATATTGATGTGCCCTACTAGAGTTACTGTGTGTAGCTAGCTGGTATTTTGTGTGTCCAGGACAAGCGCGCCTGGATGGGGCCTTCTGCTCCTACACAGAGAAGGATAAGCAGGACTACCTGACCAAGGCCTATGAGTCTGGGGTTCGTAACATCGAGATGGAGTCTTCTGTGTTTGCTGCCATGTGTCAACTCAGCGGTCTGAAAGGTACACCACTGGTGTAGTTGTAGCTATCCATGATGACTGTACAAGCCATATTAACAGTGTTATTCACAGACATAAAGCTTTTTTAAATAAAGAAACAAAACCTTTGACTTTGTATGCGTTAAAGATGTAATAAAAATGCATATGTATTTGAATAGATGTATTAAATATATGTGTTTTACATCATATTCATTCACTTGAAGGTCCTAATGTTGAACCTTTTGGTAGGATCAAAGTTCACTATTGTGTTGCTGGTAAATAAATAGTTGTGTTGTCATGCCAACTCCCTGTCTCATGTTTGAGGAGTTGGCATGATACTGTAGCAGACTGGCACTCAGGACTAGTAAATAATCAATCTCTGTCCTCTGTCTCTGTGTCCCTCTGAAGGGGCCGTGGTGTGTGCGACGCTATTGGACCGTCAGAAAGGTGACCAGCTGAACAGCTCTCATGAAGTTCTCCACAGCTACCAACAACGTCCTCAGATACTGGTCGGTCACCTGATCAAGAAGATGCTCCAAGCCTCAGCCTCTAGCAAAAGCTAGGCTCTTGCATTTTAGCATTCTGATGTTATGTGAATTATGAAAGGCCTCTTGTATACAAAACATGAAGATCACTTTCCTAATATTGAGTTACCCCCCCCCCCCCCCCCCCCCCCCCCCCCCCCCACAACTTTGCAGTTCTTGACAAACAACGGTGCTCCAGGCACCTACTACCATGACCCGTTCAAAGGCACGTTTGTCTTGCCCATTCACCATCTGAATGGCACACATAGACAATCCATGTCTCAATTGTCTTAATGTTTAAAAATCCTTCTTTAACCCGTCTCCTCCACTTCATCTACACTGATTGAAGTGGATTTAACATGTGACATCAATAAGGGATCATCGCTTTCATCTGGATTCACCTGGTCAGTCTGTCATGGAAAGAGCAGGTGTTCTTAATGTTTTGTATACTCGGTGTAAGTGTAGTCGAGGGCAGCACTGTCCTTCATTCCATATAGCCTGGCTGCTTTCACTATGTATTTTCGCAATCATTCTCAATAGCAATCATTCTCAATAGCAATCATTCTCAATAGCAATCATTCTCAATAGCAATCATTCTCAATAGCAATCATTGACCGTATAGAAGACAATATATATCTACCGTGTCTATTGTTTCTGGATTGTAGCTAAGTGTAACCAAATTAGTATAGTAATCATGAGAAACATCAAACACACCTCTTACTTGACACCACCTCTGTTTTTATACCAAATAAACCAATGCTGGGTGAAGTAAAGTAACTTGTTCCAGAAGTTGTTGCTTTGTGTAGAAACATTAGAAAATATATTATACACAGTTTGTTTTTTAAACTCCTTGATCTTTTTTTAACCCCAAGCCTTTAAGATGAAATGTTTTGTTTGAATTCACCAGTATGTATATTTTAGTTTTATATGCTGTAGCTATGGTAACGAGCAAGTTATGAATATTAAAGATAAGACTTCTCTGCACATCTTTAGCTACTTTGAACACTGCATTGTACTGTACTATCAAATGTTGCTCTGAAACCATCATCATACATTCAGCGTGTTGTCCTGTTACTGAGAAAATATGTAACTGAGTGCTTTTAATGTCACCTAATGAGTAATAAAACCACAAATACTGTAAATATTTCAGTGTGATTAAAATGGGTTTCTGTCATCAACATTAGGAAGCAGCTAGTGGGGATCCTTAATAAATACAGATACAGAAGCCGTCCCTGTAGGGCACATTTTCTCAGTTTATTCTATAGTAGTTGATGAACGTGAATAACGGCAGTCTAAATTAGCACAAAGTTAGCGAAACCCGCCGCCTTGACTTGCCTGTGCACATAAGGGGTACTTTATTATGCAACTTGTGTTCGGAGACTGTTGTGGTTGTAGTGTGGAATGGGAAAATTGAGTGGCTGTTTGTTTTTGAAGTGTATTTATTTGAGTTATCCTTATTTTGTTATAAGCTATTTGCCTATCGAGGCTTAGTCATGATGGCGGGCTTCATTCCAAGATGTTGGCTGTTTGTTGATACAAGGCTGAGAGGACTTTCCTATGCTAATGTATGGGACTGCCAAAGTGTAACCATGTATTTTCAGAGATGCAGTAGGTTAAATAAGTCCCCCCCCCCCCCCCCCCCATTGATTTTGACTTTCAAGTTGCACATTGTGAAGATAGCCTATTTAATTTAGTGTACTATGGTGCACATCCTCTCCTTTCTCCAAGACGTATGAGCTGATCTGGATCTGCCCTAATAGCCCTGTACATTTCTCTGCTCTTATACAAAAAAATATATATTTGGATGACAAATGTTGTCTTGTGAAGTGTCATTTTACACCAAAAGCAGCTCAAATGCTGACTATACCTCAAATTCGAACCTTGCATTATCAAAATCTGTAAAAATGAAACCTCGCCATGTAATCCAGTTTACATGTAAGAATAAAACAGCAATTTTAGTCACACTGCGTAAACGAGAAACCAGAGACAATAACCATTCAAGTGGTCATTCACTAGTGTGAAAACTGCGCCAGTGGTGCGCACAGATCCTGTGTAACATCTTCCCTACTGGCGTTTTGATGTTCATGAGTTACGTCTACAGTGAGTCCAGTTACATGCACACAATACGATTATTGTGTATAGTCAGATTAATATAATAGTTTGTTTTAAAACGTTTACATGTTTTGCAAGAACGATTTTCCTAAACATGTTTGCATGGACGCATCTGAAATCAGGCTACCTGATGGGACTTCAATAAATTCCAAAAATTGCCAATAAAAGTTCTACCACCGAGATCATGTTATTTTTGCCAAGTCTATTTGACTCTGAGTTGGGACATAAAGTTTGTATGTGAACTATTTGTAAATTGCATAATTCCAGAGTCACTCGCGCATAAGAGGTGGGTTGCGCTACCGGTGCTAGCACATGCGCAGACCAGATACTCCGATTAAACTGGTTAGATGTGATGATAATTCGAAACATTGCTAAAAAAACAAATCGGTGTATGCTTCTATTTTGACTTTACGACGATTAAGAGAAACAGATTAAAGTGTTTACTTGACTATTGCCGTACTCGGCCAACTGCCATAATCCGTTTAATATCGAATTATTAGTGCGCATGTAAACGTACTCACTAGTGACACCTTCATATACAGACAATGGCAGGGTCATCACTAGTTGCCACAGCCACAAAGTCATAGTTATGGCTAAACCCCGCCTATTTCTTCAATTTATCTTCTTAAAATCAGATGTTAAATCTAAACACCACTGCTAACCTTTTAATGCCTAACATTTAAATTAAGACCAAAAACTAATTTTAGTTTTCATGAATTTTTAAGATGTACACAATTTTGACTTTGTGGCTGTGGTAACTAGTGACAACCCAACGTCAGTGACAAGTTCCTTAGCACAGCTTTCATTTACTGCCTCTTATACATTTACCACATTTGTGAAGGATGGTTTTGTTCTCTTTTTAACAAAAAATATATGCCTTATAGAAATAGGACATGTTAATCACAAAACATAGAGTGACTGCAGAACAGCTGTTCTTAATTTAATCTAGGGTGTCGACTGTGCAAACCACAAGGTTGAGAAATGTGTAGGAGAAATTCTGAATAACAAGAAAACAGGAACTGAGGAATGTGTAGAAACCGACAACTCAGGTCAATCTTCACAAACACCATTCCGGACATCTGAATCCTGAGTGCTGTGGGGCTGGCACCAGTCTGGGCACCACCGATAGGCCTAGCAAGTTTAAACCACGCTAAGCCTCTAATTACAGGCCAACTCTAAAGTTGGGACTATCTCTGTCACAGTATAAAAGAAGATGTCTGTACTATTTCAGTCAGTTCTCTGCTTTACCCTGCGTGTGATACAGTGAACCCGTATATACGAAAAATTGCATTTACCATTTATTGCTTATGTTAAATAAAAACTCTTAAAGTATATTCGGTGACTCTGAATCACATTTTATCCTGATACCAGATTTGATTGACGCAACCCTTTACACACTGCAGATAGATATTTAGGAAACGGGGAGCATCTAACGCAGCATCGTGCATATGCGAATCATCTACCTGCTACAGGTAATCTACATATATTCAATCGCTGTTTCTCTGACATATACCAGCCGGCATATTTTGGTAGTGGTTGATGTTAGCCTACAGACTACGGATATGGGATACATCACATCCTCGCAGAAACCGATGTTCGTATCGCTAACTGGACCAGTAGTGAAGATATCTATGTCTGAATTTGACAAATCCAACATTTGGAAATGTAGTTAATTTCATGTGTTTGCTCCGGTGGTTGGGCTTCTTACTTTTTTCAGGAATATGGCATCGGGACCAGGTTTCAGTGATGAAAAGAATGATACATTGTGCGAGAGGTACAGTAACATCTAATAAGTAATGGTTGGACACGTCATTGTCTATAACTATATCATCAAAGTGATTTGATTAGTGTTGTCATCTGAAAATTAAATTAATTCAACGTCAACATGAGAAATAACACCCTAATAAAGCTTTGACTTTTGTACTGTACATTTTACATTGACTTTTGACAGTGGGCTAACCACTCCCTCAGTGGACTATATTTGAGTTTATTCATAAAACCAGGAAATGGCAGAGTGGCACGTTCTGACCTTAGTTCCTTTTTAATGTCTTTGTGTTAGGTTGGTCAGGGCGTGAGTTGGGGTGGGTAGTCTATGTTCTTTTCTCTATGTTGTTTTATTTCTATGTGTTTGGCCTGGCATGGTTCTCAATCAGAGGCAGGTATCGTTCGTTGTCTCTGATTGAGAATCATACTTAGGTAGCCTGTTTTCCCCATGTTGGTTGTGGGTGTTTATTTTCTGTGTAGTGTCTGTTCACCTTGCAGAACTGTTTCGTTTTCTCCTTGTTGTTTTTGATTAAAATTATGACGAACACTTACCACGCTGCATTTTGGTCCTCCTCTCTTTCCACCAACGAAAGCCGTTACACAGAGAGATGTGTCATCCAGAGAAATTGACTCCCTGCACAGAAGCACGTATCATTGAGCATTACATTACACCATCCAAGGATGAAGGAAAATGACTCACAACCAGGCGATTATATTCTATTGACATACAGTAATACGAAGACAGTGAGGACATGTTTGAACCAAAAGCAAATCTGCTTTATGAACACGGGCCCAGAAGTTTAGGAGGTAGTCAAATAAAAGACTGGTCTTCCCTAAATGTTCTTGTATGATTGATTTTCTTAGTGAAAGCACTGTCTATGTACATAACCCACACCTGGATGGGATGAAAGATGACTTTCTCTACCACTTTAACCTGGGGACCTCCACACACAACCTGCCTGCCATGTTTGGGATGTCAAAGTAAGATTACTGATTGATTCATTAGGCTACTAGCTAGATTGCATCAGTAAATGGACATTCATAACATCTTATTCCTGCATTCAATATGGTCAGCTTTTCTGTATTCATCACACATTGGTCTTATTTCCCAGATACAGATTAAGCCTAGTCCTGGACTAAAAAGAAAACCTTTCAATGGACATTCACCATAGAACATGTGTTTTAATCCAGGACTAGGTTTAAAGTATTGTTGTCTCTACCTTCTTGCCCTTTGTGCTGTTGTCTGTGCCCAATAATTGTTTGTACCATGTTTTGTGCTGCTATCATGTTGCTACCATGTTGTTGTCATGTTGTGTTGCTGGGTTCAGGAAAGCATCTGGGTTCAGGAAAGCAGCCCTGTATTTCTTTAACTTTTTGTATTCATTCCCAGGACGTTAACATTTACATGGTCTGTTCTTATGTTCATGTCTCAGTTTGTGTGTGTTGGGGGCAGTCCCTGGAGAATGAAGTCCTTCATAGAGTACATTGCTGGAGAGCTGAGTCTGGAGGACCCCAAGGCTGAGTACCCCAACATCTGTGCAGGAACTGACCGCTATGCCATGTACAAGATTGGCCCCGTGCTGTCCGTCAGCTTATGTGAAGAAATATAATACCACTAACCATTTCAATCACTTCTGATTATTATAGTGTCACTAGATGTAGTAGGTTTAACACGGGTTTCAATCACTTGTAGTTTATAATAGAGTCACTAGAGTCACTAGAATGTTAGTAGGTTTAACACGGGATTTCAACCACTTGTAGTTTATTATAGATGTCACTAGATGTTAGTAAGTTTAACACAGGGTTTCAATCACTTGTAGTTTATTATAGAGTCACTAGATGTTAGTAAGTTTAACACGGGTTTCAATCACTTGTAGTTTATTATAGGTCACTAGATGTTAGTAAGTTTAACACAGGTTTCAATCACTTGTAGTTTATTATAGAGTCACTAGATGTTAGTAAGTTTAACACGGGTTTCAATCACTTGTAGTTTATTATAGAGTCACTAGATGTTAGTAAGTTTAACACAGGTTTCAACCACTTGTAGTTTTAGTCTAGAGTCACTAGATGTTAGTAGGTTTAACACGGGTTTCAATCCACTTGTAGTTTATTATAGAGTCACTAGATGTTAGTAGGTTTAACACAGGTTTCAATCACTTGTAGTTTATTATAGTGTCACTAGATGTTAGTAGGTTTAACACGGGTTTCAACCACTTGTAGTTTATTATGGAGTCACTAGATGTTAGTAAGTTTAACACGGGTTTCAATCACTTGTAGTTTATTATAGAGTCACTAGAGTCACTAGATGTTAGTAAGTTTAACACGGGTTTCAACCACTTGTAGTTTATTATGGAGTCACTAGATGTTAGTAGGTTTAACACGGGTTTCAATCACTTGTAGTTTATTATAGAGTCACTAGAGTCACTAGATGTTAGTAAGTTTAACACGGGTTTCAACTCACTTGTAGTTTATTATGGAGTCACTAGATGTTAGTAGGTTTAACACGGGTTTCAATCACTTGTAGTTTATTATAGTGTCACTAGATGTTAGTAAGTTTAACACAGGTTTCAATCACTTGTAGTTTACTATAGTGTCACTAGATGTTAGTAGGTTTAACACGGGTTTCAATCACTTGTAGTTTATTATAGTGTCACTAGATGTTAGTAGGTTTAACACGGGTTTCAATCACTTGTAGTTTATTATAGAGTCACTAGATGTTAGTAGGTTTAACACGGGTTTCAATCACTTGTAGTTTATTATAGAGTCACTAGATGTTAGTAGGTTTAACACGGGTTTCAATCACTTTTAGTTTATTATAGAGTCACTAGATGTTAGTAGGTTTAACACGGGTTTCAATCACTTGTAGTTTATTATAGTGTCACTAGATGTTAGTAGGTTTTAACACAGGTTTCAACCACTTGTAGTTTATTATAGAGTCACTAGAGTCACTAGATGTTAGTAAGTTTAACACAGGTTTTAATCACTTGTAGTTTATTATAGTGTCACTAGATGTTAGTAGGTTTAACACGGGTTTCAATCACTTGTAGTTTACTATAGTGTCACTAGATGTTAGTAAGTTTAACACGGGTTTCAATCACTTGTAGTTTATTATAGTGTCACTAGATGTTAGTAGGTTTAACACAGGTTTCAACCACTTGTAGTTTATTATAGTGTCACTAGATGTTAGTAGGTTTAACACAGGTTTCAATCACTTGTAGTTTATTATTGTAACGGCAGTCTAGCTCTTCCTCCTCCTCGGACGAGGAGAGGAGAGAAGGATCGGAGGACCAATGTGCAGCATGGTAATTTTCCATGAATTTAATTAACACAAAGACAAGATACTGACAAACTAATACAAAACAACAAACGACCGTGAAGCTACAAACAAAAGTGCAATACACAAGCTACTAAACTTAGACATAGACACTATACAAAATAACAAACAAACTAACCGTCACAGTCCTAGCTGGTGCAGACAAAACACAAAGACAGGAAACAACCACCCACAATCCCCAACACAAAACAAGCCACCTATATATGATTCTCAATCAGGGACAACGATTGACAGCTGTCTCTGATTGAGAACCATATTAGGCTGGACACAGAAACAGACAAACTAGACACAGAACATAGAATTCCCACCCAGCTCATGTCCTGACCAACACTAAACAAGCAAAACACATAAGAACTATGGTCAGGACGTGACAGTACCCCCCCCCCCCCTGAGGTGCGGACTCCGAACGCACCCCTAAAACTCAAGGGGAGGGTCTGGGTGGGCATCTGTCCGCGGTGGCGGCTCCGGCGGTGGACGAGGACACCACTCCACCACTGTCTTTGTTCCCCTCCTTAGCGTCCTTTGAGTGGCGACCCTCGCCCCCGACCATGGTCCAGGAACCTTCACCAAGGCCCCTCCTAAATATAGACAACTCAGGACAGAGAGGTAGCTCAGGACAGAGGGGTAGCTCAGGACAGAGAGGTAGCTCAGGACAGAGAGGTAGCTCAGGACAGAGAGGTAGCTCAGGACAGAGGGGCAACTCCGGACTGAAGGACAGCTCCGGACAGAGAGGCAGCTCTGGACTGAATGGTTGCTCCGGACTAGATGCAGCTCATGACTGGAAGGCAGCTCATGACTGGAAGGCAGCTCATGACTGAAAGGCAGCTCCTGACTGGAAGGCAGCTCCTGACTGGAAGGCAGCTCCTGACTGGAAGGCAGCTCATGACTGGAGGGCAGCTCATGACTGGAGGGCAGCTCATGACTGGAAGGCAGCTCATGACTGGAAGGCAGCTCATGACTGGAAGGCAGACTGGAAGGCAGCTCAGACTGGAAGGCAGCTCATGAGTGGAGGGCAGCTCATGACTGTAGGGCAGCTCATGACTGTAGGGCAGCTCATGACTGGAGGGCAGCTCATGACTGGAGGGCAGCTCATGACTGGAGGGCAGCTCATGACTGGCTGGCGGCTCTGGCAGCTCCTGACTGGCTGGCGGCTCTGGCAGCTCCTGACTGGCTGGCGGCTCTGGCAGCTCCTGACTGGCTGGCGGCTCTGGCGGCTCCTGACTGGCTGGCGGCTCTGGCGGCTCCTGACTGGCTGGCGGCTCTGGCGGCTCCTGACTGGCTGGCGGCTCTGGCGGCTCCTGACTGGCTGGTGGCTCTGGCGGCTCCTGACTGGCTGGCGGCTCTGGCGGCTCCTGACTGACGGACGGCTCTAGCGGCTCCTGACTGGCGGACGGCTCTAATGGCTCGGGACAGACAGGCGGCTCTGAAGGCTCGTGGCAGACAGATGGCTCAGATGGCGCTGGGCAGACGGATGGCTCAGATGGCGCTGGGCAGACGGATGGCTCAGATGGCGCTGGGCAGACGGATGGCTCAGATGGCGCTGGGCAGACGGATGGCTCAGATGGCGCTGGGCAGACGGATGGCTCAGATGGCGCTGGGCAGACGGATGGCTCAGATGGCGCTGGGCAGACGGATGGCTCAGATGGCTTTGGGCAGACGGATGGCTCAGATGGCGCTGGGCAGACAGATGGCTCAGATGGTGCTGGGCAGGCAGGCAGCTCAGACGGTGCTGGGCAGACGAGCAGTGCAGGCGGCGTTGGGCAGACGGCCGACTCTGACCTGCTGAGGCGCACAGTAGGCCTGGTGCGTGGTGCCGGAACTGGTGGTACCGGACTGGAGACACGCACCTCAAGGCTAGTGCGGGGAACAGGAACAGGGCACACTGGACTCTCGAGGCGCACTATAGGCCTGGTGCGTGGTACCGGAACTGGAGGTACCGGGCTGAGGGCACGCACCTCAGGGCGAGTGCAGGGAGAAGGAACAGTGCGTACAGGGCTCTGGAGACGCACAGGAGGCTTGGTGCGTGGTGCCGGAACTGGAGGCACTGGGCTGGAGACACGCACCATAGGGAGAGTGCGTGGAGGAGGAACAGGCCTCTGGAGACGCACTGGAAGCCTGGTGCGTGGAGTAGGCACTGGTGGTACTGGGCTGGGGCCACGCACCATAAGGCGAGTGCGGGGTGCTGGAACTGGAGGTACTGGGCTGGGGCGGGAAGGTGGCGCCGGATATACCGGACCGTGCAGGCGTACTGGCTCCCTTGAGCACTGAGCCTGCCCAACCTTACCTGGTTGAATGCTCCCCGTAGCCCGTCCAGTGCGGGGAGGTGGAATAACCCGCACTGGGCTGTGTTGGCGAACCGGGGACACCATGCGTAAGGTTGGTGCCATGTACACCGGCCCGAGGAGACGTACTGGAGGCCAGATATGTAGAGCCGGCTTCCTGGCACTTGGCTCAATGCTCAATCTAGCCCGGCCAGTGCGGGGAGGTGGAATAACCCGCACCGGGCTATGCACACGTACAGGAGACACCGTGCGCTCTTCCGCATAACACGGTGTCTGCCCGTACTCCCGCTCTCCACGGTAAGCATGGGAAGTGGGCGCAGGTTTCCTACCTACCTTCGCCACACTACCCTTTAGCCCCCCCCCCAAGAAATTTTTGGGGTTTCTTCACGGGCTTCCAGCCACGCTTCCGTGCTGCCTCCTCATACCACCGCTCCTGGGCTTTAGCTGCCTCCATCTCTTCCCGAGAGCGGCGATATTCTCCAATGTGAGCCCAGTGTCCTTTACCCTCCAGAAATTCCTCCCATGTCCAGGATTCCTGTGTAGTGGGCCGCTGCTGCTCGTACTCACGCTGCTTGGTCCGAGTTTGGTGGGTGGTTCTGTAACGGCAGTCTAGCTCTTCCTCCTCCTCGGACGAGGAGAGGAGAGAAGGATCGGAGGACCAATGTGCAGCATGGTAATTTTCCATGAATTTAATTAACACAAAGACAAGATACTGACAAACTAATACAAAACAACAAACGACCGTGAAGCTACAAACAAAAGTGCAATACACAAGCTACTAAACTTAGACATAGACACTATACAAAATAACAAACAAACTAACCGTCACAGTCCTAGCTGGTGCAGACAAAACACAAAGACAGGAAACAACCACCCACAATCCCCAACACAAAACAAGCCACCTATATATGATTCTCAATCAGGGACAACGATTGACAGCTGTCTCTGATTGAGAACCATATTAGGCTGGACACAGAAACAGACAAACTAGACACACAACATAGAATTCCCACCCAGCTCACGTCCTGACCAACACTAAACAAGCAAAACACATAAGAACTATGGTCAGGACGTGACAGTACCCCCCCCCCCCCTGAGGTGCGGACTCCGAACGCACCCCTAAAACTCAAGGGGAGGGTCTGGGTGGGCATCTGTCCGCGGTGGCGGCTCCGGCGGTGGACGAGGACACCACTCCACCACTGTCTTTGTTCCCCTCCTTAGCGTCCTTTGAGTGGCGACCCTCGCCCCCGACCATGGTCCAGGAACCTTCACCAAGGCCCCTCCTAAATATAGACAACTCAGGACAGAGAGGTAGCTCAGGACAGAGGGGTAGCTCAGGACAGAGAGGTAGCTCAGGACAGAGAGGTAGCTCAGGACAGAGAGGTAGCTCAGGACAGAGGGGCAACTCCGGACTGAAGGACAGCTCCGGACAGAGAGGCAGCTCTGGACTGAATGGTTGCTCCGGACTAGATGCAGCTCATGACTGGAAGGCAGCTCATGACTGGAAGGCAGCTCATGACTGAAAGGCAGCTCATGACTGAAAGGCAGCTCCTGACTGGAAGGCAGCTCCTGACTGGAAGGCAGCTCCTGACTGGAAGGCAGCTCATGACTGGAGGGCAGCTCATGACTGGAGGGCAGCTCATGACTGGAAGGCAGCTCATGACTGGAAGGCAGCTCATGACTGGAAGGCAGCTCATGACTGGAAGGCAGCTCATGAGTGGAGGGCAGCTCATGACTGTAGGGCAGCTCATGACTGTAGGGCAGCTCATGACTGGAGGGCAGCTCATGACTGGAGGGCAGCTCATGACTGGCTGGCGGCTCTGGCAGCTCCTGACTGGCTGGCGGCTCTGGCAGCTCCTGACTGGCTGGCGGCTCTGGCAGCTCCTGACTGGCTGGCGGCTCTGGCAGCTCCTGACTGGCTGGCGGCTCTGGCGGCTCCTGACTGGCTGGCGGCTCTGGCGGCTCCTGACTGGCTGGCGGCTCTGGCGGCTCCTGACTGGCTGGTGGCTCTGGCGGCTCCTGACTGGCTGGCGGCTCTGGCGGCTCCTGACTGACGGACGGCTCTAGCGGCTCCTGACTGGCGGACGGCTCTAATGGCTCGGGACAGACAGGCGGCTCTGAAGGCTCGTGGCAGACAGATGGCTCAGATGGCGCTGGGCAGACGGATGGCTCAGATGGCGCTGGGCAGACGGATGGCTCAGATGGCGCTGGGCAGACGGATGGCTCAGATGGCGCTGGGCAGACGGATGGCTCAGATGGCGCTGGGCAGACGGATGGCTCAGATGGCGCTGGGCAGACGGATGGCTCAGATGGCGCTGGGCAGACGGATGGCTCAGATGGCTTTGGGCAGACGGATGGCTCAGATGGCGCTGGGCAGACAGATGGCTCAGATGGTGCTGGGCAGGCAGGCAGCTCAGACGGTGCTGGGCAGACGAGCAGTGCAGGCGGCGTTGGGCAGACGGCCGACTCTGACCTGCTGAGGCGCACAGTAGGCCTGGTGCGTGGTGCCGGAACTGGTGGTACCGGACTGGAGACACGCACCTCAAGGCTAGTGCGGGGAACAGGAACAGGGCACACTGGACTCTCGAGGCGCACTATAGGCCTGGTGCGTGGTACCGGAACTGGAGGTACCGGGCTGAGGGCACGCACCTCAGGGCGAGTGCAGGGAGAAGGAACAGTGCGTACAGGGCTCTGGAGACGCACAGGAGGCTTGGTGCGTGGTGCCGGAACTGGAGGCACTGGGCTGGAGACACGCACCATAGGGAGAGTGCGTGGAGGAGGAACAGGCCTCTGGAGACGCACTGGAAGCCTGGTGCGTGGAGTAGGCACTGGTGGTACTGGGCTGGGGCCACGCACCATAAGGCGAGTGCGGGGTGCTGGAACTGGAGGTACTGGGCTGGGGCGGGAAGGTGGCGCCGGATATACCGGACCGTGCAGGCGTACTGGCTCCCTTGAGCACTGAGCCTGCCCAACCTTACCTGGTTGAATGCTCCCCGTAGCCCGTCCAGTGCGGGGAGGTGGAATAACCCGCACTGGGCTGTGTTGGCGAACCGGGGACACCATGCGTAAGGTTGGTGCCATGTACACCGGCCCGAGGAGACGTACTGGAGGCCAGATATGTAGAGCCGGCTTCCTGGCACTTGGCTCAATGCTCAATCTAGCCCGGCCAGTGCGGGGAGGTGGAATAACCCGCACCGGGCTATGCACACGTACAGGAGACACCGTGCGCTCTTCCGCATAACACGGTGTCTGCCCGTACTCCCGCTCTCCACGGTAAGCATGGGAAGTGGGCGCAGCTTTCCTACCTACCTTCGCCACACTACCCTTTAGCCCCCCCCCCAAGAAATTTTTTGGGTTTCTTCACGGGCTTCCAGCCACGCTTCCGTGCTGCCTCCTCATACCACCGCTCCTGGGCTTTAGCTGCCTCCATCTCTTCCCGAGAGCGGCGATATTCTCCAATGTGAGCCCAGTGTCCTTTACCCTCCAGAAATTCCTCCCATGTCCAGGATTCCTGTGTAGTGGGCCGCTGCTGCTCGTACTCACGCTGCTTGGTCCGAGTTTGGTGGGTGGTTCTGTAACGGCAGTCTAGCTCTTCCTCCTCCTCGGACGAGGAGAGGAGAGAAGGATCGGAGGACCAATGTGCAGCATGGTAATTTTCCATGAATTTAATTAACACAAAGACAAGATACTGACAAACTAATACAAAACAACAAACGACCGTGAAGCTACAAACAAAAGTGCAATACACAAGCTACTAAACTTAGACATAGACACTATACAAAATAACAAACAAACTAACCGTCACAGTCCTAGCTGGTGCAGACAAAACACAAAGACAGGAAACAACCACCCACAATCCCCAACACAAAACAAGCCACCTATATATGATTCTCAATCAGGGACAACGATTGACAGCTGTCTCTGATTGAGAACCATATTAGGCTGGACACAGAAACAGACAAACTAGACACACAACATAGAATTCCCACCCAGCTCACGTCCTGACCAACACTAAACAAGCAAAACACATAAGAACTATGGTCAGGACGTGACAGTACCCCCCCCCCCCCCCTGAGGTGCGGACTCCGAACGCACCCCTAAAACTCAAGGGGAGGGTCTGGGTGGGCATCTGTCCGCGGTGGCGGCTCCGGCGGTGGACGAGGACACCACTCCACCACTGTCTTTGTTCCCCTCCTTAGCGTCCTTTGAGTGGCGACCCTCGCCCCCGACCATGGTCCAGGAACCTTCACCAAGGCCCCTCCTAAATATAGACAACTCAGGACAGAGAGGTAGCTCAGGACAGAGGGGTAGCTCAGGACAGAGAGGTAGCTCAGGACAGAGAGGTAGCTCAGGACAGAGAGGTAGCTCAGGACAGAGGGGTAGCTCAGGACAGAGGGGCAACTCCGGACTGAAGGACAGCTCCGGACAGAGAGGCAGCTCTGGACTGAATGGTTGCTCCGGACTAGATGCAGCTCATGACTGGAAGGCAGCTCATGACTGGAAGGCAGCTCATGACTGAAAGGCAGCTCATGACTGAAAGGCAGCTCCTGACTGGAAGGCAGCTCATGACTGGAGGGCAGCTCATGACTGGAGGGCAGCTCATGACTGGAAGGCAGCTCATGACTGGAAGGCAGCTCATGACTGGAAGGCAGCTCATGAGTGGAGGGCAGCTCATGACTGTAGGGCAGCTCATGACTGTAGGGCAGCTCATGACTGGAGGGCAGCTCATGACTGGAGGGCAGCTCATGACTGGCTGGCGGCTCTGGCAGCTCCTGACTGGCTGGCGGCTCTGGCAGCTCCTGACTGGCTGGCGGCTCTGGCAGCTCCTGACTGGCTGGCGGCTCTGGCAGCTCCTGACTGGCTGGCGGCTCTGGCGGCTCCTGACTGGCTGGCGGCTCTGGCGGCTCCTGACTGGCTGGCGGCTCTGGCGGCTCCTGACTGGCTGGTGGCTCTGGCGGCTCCTGACTGGCTGGCGGCTCTGGCGGCTCCTGACTGGCTGGCGGCTCTGGCGGCTCCTGACTGACGGACGGCTCTAGCGGCTCCTGACTGGCGGACGGCTCTAATGGCTCGGGACAGACAGGCGGCTCTGAAGGCTCGTGGCAGACAGATGGCTCAGATGGCGCTGGGCAGACGGATGGCTCAGATGGCGCTGGGCAGACGGATGGCTCAGATGGCGCTGGGCAGACGGATGGCTCAGATGGTGCTGGGCAGACGGATGGCTCAGATGGCGCTGGGCAGACGGATGGCTCAGATGGCGCTGGGCAGACGGATGGCTCAGATGGCGCTGGGCAGACGGATGGCTCAGATGGCTTTGGGCAGACGGATGGCTCAGATGGCGCTGGGCAGACAGATGGCTCAGATGGTGCTGGGCAGGCAGGCAGCTCAGACGGCGCTGGGCAGACGAGCAGTGCAGGCGGCGTTGGGCAGACGGCCGACTCTGACCTGCTGAGGCGCACAGTAGGCCTGGTGCGTGGTGCCGGAACTGGTGGTACCGGACTGGAGACACGCACCTCAAGGCTAGTGCGGGGAACAGGAACAGGGCACACTGGACTCTCGAGGCGCACTATAGGCCTGGTGCGTGGTACCGGAACTGGAGGTACCGGGCTGAGGGCACGCACCTCAGGGCGAGTGCAGGGAGAAGGAACAGTGCGTACAGGGCTCTGGAGACGCACAGGAGGCTTGGTGCGTGGTGCCGGAACTGGAGGCACTGGGCTGGAGACACGCACCATAGGGAGAGTGCGTGGAGGAGGAACAGGCCTCTGGAGACGCACTGGAAGCCTGGTGCGTGGAGTAGGCACTGGTGGTACTGGGCTGGGGCCACGCACCATAAGGCGAGTGCGGGGTGCTGGAACTGGAGGTACTGGGCTGGGGCGGGAAGGTGGCGCCGGATATACCGGACCGTGCAGGCGTACTGGCTCCCTTGAGCACTGAGCCTGCCCAACCTTACCTGGTTGAATGCTCCCCGTAGCCCGTCCAGTGCGGGGAGGTGGAATAACCCGCACTGGGCTGTGTTGGCGAACCGGGGACACCATGCGTAAGGTTGGTGCCATGTACACCGGCCCGAGGAGACGTACTGGAGGCCAGATATGTAGAGCCGGCTTCCTGGCACTTGGCTCAATGCTCAATCTAGCCCGGCCAGTGCGGGGAGGTGGAATAACCCGCACCGGGCTATGCACACGTACAGGAGACACCGTGCGCTCTTCCGCATAACACGGTGTCTGCCCGTACTCCCGCTCTCCACGGTAAGCATGGGAAGTGGGCGCAGCTTTCCTACCTACCTTCGCCACACTACCCTTTAGCCCCCCCCCCCCCCCAAGAAATTTTTGGGGTTTCTTCACGGGCTTCCAGCCACGCTTCCGTGCTGCCTCCTCATACCACCGCTCCTGGGCTTTAGCTGCCTCCATCTCTTCCCGAGAGCGGCGATATTCTCCAATGTGAGCCCAGTGTCCTTTACCCTCCAGAATTTCCTCCCATGTCCAGGATTCCTGTGTAGTGGGCCGCTGCTGCTCGTACTCACGCTGCTTGGTCCGAGTTTGGTGGGTGGTTCTGTAACGGCAGTCTAGCTCTTCCTCCTCCTCGGACGAGGAGAGGAGAGAAGGATCGGAGGACCAATGTGCAGCATGGTAATTTTCCATGAATTTAATTAACACAAAGACAAGATACTGACAAACTAATACAAAACAACAAACGACCGTGAAGCTACAAACAAAAGTGCAATACACAAGCTACTAAACTTAGACATAGACACTATACAAAATAACAAACAAACTAACCGTCACAGTCCTAGCTGGTGCAGACAAAACACAAAGACAGGAAACAACCACCCACAATCCCCAACACAAAACAAGCCACCTATATATGATTCTCAATCAGGGACAACGATTGACAGCTGTCTCTGATTGAGAACCATATTAGGCTGGACACAGAAACAGACAAACTAGACACACAACATAGAATTCCCACCCAGCTCACGTCCTGACCAACACTAAACAAGCAAAACACATAAGAACTATGGTCAGGACGTGACAGTACCCCCCCCCCCCCCCCCCCCCTGAGGTGCGGACTCCGAACGCACCCCTAAAACTCAAGGGGAGGGTCTGGGTGGGCATCTGTCCGCGGTGGCGGCTCCGGCGGTGGACGAGGACACCACTCCACCACTGTCTTTGTTCCCCTCTTTAGCGTCCTTTGAGTGGCGACCCTCGCCCCCGACCATGGTCCAGGAACCTTCACCAAGGCCCCTCCTAAATATAGACAACTCAGGACAGAGAGGTAGCTCAGGACAGAGGGGTAGCTCAGGACAGAGAGGTAGCTCAGGACAGAGAGGTAGCTCAGGACAGAGAGGTAGCTCAGGACAGAGGGGCAACTCCGGACTGAAGGACAGCTCCGGACAGAGAGGCAGCTCTGGACTGAATGGTTGCTCCGGACTAGATGCAGCTCATGACTGGAAGGCAGCTCATGACTGGAAGGCAGCTCATGACTGAAAGGCAGCTCATGACTGAAAGGCAGCTCCTGACTGAAAGGCAGCTCCTGACTGGAAGGCAGCTCCTGACTGGAAGGCAGCTCATGACTGGAGGGCAGCTCATGACTGGAGGGCAGCTCATGACTGGAAGGCAGCTCATGACTGGAAGGCAGCTCATGACTGGAAGGCAGCTCATGAGTGGAGGGCAGCTCATGACTGTAGGGCAGCTCATGACTGTAGGGCAGCTCATGACTGGAGGGCAGCTCATGACTGGAGGGCAGCTCATGACTGGCTGGCGGCTCTGGCAGCTCCTGACTGGCTGGCGGCTCTGGCAGCTCCTGACTGGCTGGCGGCTCTGGCAGCTCCTGACTGGCTGGCGGCTCTGGCAGCTCCTGACTGGCTGGCGGCTCTGGCGGCTCCTGACTGGCTGGCGGCTCTGGCGGCTCCTGACTGGCTGGTGGCTCTGACGGCTCCTGACTGGCTGGCGGCTCTGGCGGCTCCTGACTGACGGACGGCTCTAGCGGCTCCTGACTGGCGGACGGCTCTAATGGCTCGGGACAGACAGGCGGCTCTGAAGGCTCGTGGCAGACAGATGGCTCAGATGGCGCTGGGCAGACGGATGGCTCAGATGGCGCTGGGCAGACGGATGGCTCAGATGGCTTTGGGCAGACGGATGGCTCAGATGGCGCTGGGCAGACAGATGGCTCAGATGGTGCTGGGCAGGCAGGCAGCTCAGACGGCGCTGGGCAGACGAGCAGTGCAGGCGGCGTTGGGCAGACGGCCGACTCTGACCTGCTGAGGCGCACAGTAGGCCTGGTGCGTGGTGCCGGAACTGGTGGTACCGGACTGGAGACACGCACCTCAAGGCTAGTGCGGGGAACAGGAACAGGGCACACTGGACTCTCGAGGCGCACTATAGGCCTGGTGCGTGGTACCGGAACTGGAGGTACCGGGCTGAGGGCACGCACCTCAGGGCGAGTGCAGGGAGAAGGAACAGTGCGTACAGGGCTCTGGAGACGCACAGGAGGCTTGGTGCGTGGTGCCGGAACTGGAGGCACTGGGCTGGAGACACGCACCATAGGGAGAGTGCGTGGAGGAGGAACAGGCCTCTGGAGACGCACTGGAAGCCTGGTGCGTGGAGTAGGCACTGGTGGTACTGGGCTGGGGCCACGCACCATAAGGCGAGTGCGGGGTGCTGGAACTGGAGGTACTGGGCTGGGGCGGGAAGGTGGCGCCGGATATACCGGACCGTGCAGGCGTACTGGCTCCCTTGAGCACTGAGCCTGCCCAACCTTACCTGGTTGAATGCTCCCCGTAGCCCGTCCAGTGCGGGGAGGTGGAATAACCCGCACTGGGCTGTGTTGGCGAACCGGGGACACCATGCGTAAGGTTGGTGCCATGTACACCGGCCCGAGGAGACGTACTGGAGGCCAGATATGTAGAGCCGGCTTCCTGGCACTTGGCTCAATGCTCAATCTAGCCCGGCCAGTGCGGGGAGGTGGAATAACCCGCACCGGGCTATGCACACGTACAGGAGACACCGTGCGCTCTTCCGCATAACACGGTGTCTGCCCGTACTCCCGCTCTCCACGGTAAGCATGGGAAGTGGGCGCAGCTTTCCTACCTACCTTCACCACACTACCCTTTAGCCCCCCCCCAAGAAATGTTTGGGGTTTCTTCACGGGCTTCCAGCCACGCTTCCGTGCTGCCTCCTCATACCACCGCTCCTGGGCTTTAGCTGCCTCCATCTCTTCCCGAGAGCGGCGATATTCTCCAATGTGAGCCCAGTGTCCTTTACCCTCCAGAATTTCCTCCCATGTCCAGGATTCCTGTGTAGTGGGCCGCTGCTGCTCGTACTCACGCTGCTTGGTCCGAGTTTGGTGGGTGGTTCTGTAACGGCAGTCTAGCTCTTCCTCCTCCTCGGACGAGGAGAGGAGAGAAGGATCGGAGGACCAATGTGCAGCATGGTAATTTTCCATGAATTTAATTAACACAAAGACAAGATACTGACAAACTAATACAAAACAACAAACGACCGTGAAGCTACAAACAAAAGTGCAATACACAAGCTACTAAACTTAGACATAGACACTATACAAAATAACAAACAAACTAACCGTCACAGTCCTAGCTGGTGCAGACAAAACACAAAGACAGGAAACAACCACCCACAATCCCCAACACAAAACAAGCCACCTATATATGATTCTCAATCAGGGACAACGATTGACAGCTGTCTCTGATTGAGAACCATATTAGGCTGGACACAGAAACAGACAAACTAGACACACAACATAGAATTCCCACCCAGCTCACGTCCTGACCAACACTAAACAAGCAAAACACATAAGAACTATGGTCAGGACGTGACAATTATAGTGTCACTAGATGTTAGTAGGTTTAACACGGGTTTCAATCACTTGTAGTTTATTATAGTGTCACTAGATATTAGTAGGTTTAACACGGGTTTCAACCACTTGTAGTTTATTATAGAGTCACTAGATGTTAGTAAGTTTAACACAGGTTTCAACCACTTGTAGTTTATTATAGTGTCACTAGATGTTAGTAGGTTTAACACGGGTTTCAATCACTTGTAGTTTATTATAGTGTCACTAGATGTTAGTAGGTTTAACACGGGTTTCAATCACTTGTAGTTTATTATAGAGTCACTAGATGTTAGTAGGTTTAACACGGGTTTCAATCACTTGTAGTTTATTATAGTGTCACTAGATGTTAGTAGGTTTAACACGGGTTTCAATCACTTGTAGTTTATTATAGTGTCACTAGATGTTAGTAGGTTTAACACGGGTTTCAATCACTTGTAGTTTATTATAGTGTCACTAGATGTTAGTAGGTTTAACACGGGTTTCAATCACTTGTAGTTTATTATAGAGACACTAGATGTTAGTAGGTTTAACACGGGTTTCAATCACTTGTAGTTTATTATAGTGTCACTAGATGTTAGTAAGTTTAACACGGATTGCGTCTCAAATGGTACTCACTACTTTGGACAAGGGCTCTGGACAAAGGCCGTCACGAGGTAATATGCTGCTATTTGGGACGCACTCACGATGTTGCACCTTTGGGTGGAATTGTAATCGATGTCCTGGGTTTGAAAGGTAATATAAAGTAATAGAGAAGGTTTCTTTGTCAAATAAATGGACATGTTAGTGTAACAGTGTGTTCTGCTGAACAGTCTGAATTGAGTGGCTTAATCAGTGTCGTCCTTCTAACGCAACCGCGTTGCCATGAACTAGTGCAGACAAGGTCGCCACGCTGTCTGACGTGAGACTGTGGTGGTGTAATGTGGTACATCTATGACATCACGTGTCTCTCTCTCTTTGTTTTTCAGCATGGCATAGGTATCCCCTCCATCGCCATCATGTTACACGAGCTCATCAAGCTCCTCTACCATGCTCGCTGCACTGATGTTACCATCGTTCGCATTGGGACCTCCGGTGGATTAGGTAGGCCTAGAGAGTTTATTTAGACGTTTTCTGTCTGGTTGTACTTCTCAAGTGCTTTGGATATGATTGAATTCCTTTCTGATTAACCACAGCACATCTGAATCCCACTGTAGTCAAACTAGTAATAACACTAATATGGGGTGTTTAAATCAATCAATCAATTAAAGTCCTTTGATTCATCTAAATATGTATCCCAAACGGCACCCTATTCTCTATATATTTATTTATTTATTTAACCAGGCAAGTCAGCTAATTCTTATTCACAATCACGGCCTACCCCGGCTCTATGGGACTCCCAATCACAGCCAGATATGATGCAGCCTGGATTCGAACCAGGGACTGCAGTGATGCCTCTTGCATTGAGATGCAGTTCCTTAGACCGCTGCGCCACTCGGGAACCCAAAAATATGGCCCAAAAGTAGTGGGAATAGGGTGCCATTTGGGACACAGGCCTAAAACAAGCCATATTTGCTGTACATTGTCCATCCACTCTGTTCCCCTTTCTCTCTCCAGGCCTCGAGCCTGGCACGGTTGTTGTCACCAAGCAGTCAGTAGACGCCACCTTCCTGCCCAGGCTGGAGCAGGTCATCCTGGGGAATACTGTGGTGCGCAGCACGGACCTGCACCAAGGTCTGGCTGAAGAGCTGCTCCAGTGTAGCAAGGACCTGGGTCAATTTGAGACGGTCATCGGAAACACTATGTGTACAATGGATTTCTATGAAGGTGTCGGTTTTTATACGCTGCTTCACTTTTCTGCTTGTTGTCTGCCAATCTGTCTTTAAAAAAAAAAAATTATGCTGTGTTAACATGATACCTGGTCTATCTGTGCTCCTGTCAACTCCATTGCTGTCATTGTAAAGCCCAACATGTTAGGCCTGACAATGAGTGAGTTGGCATGATGGCACAAACAGACTGTCACTCAGGTTATATTGATGTGCCCTACTAGAGTTACTGTGTGTAGCTAGCTGGTATTTTGTGTGTCCAGGACAAGCGCGCCTGGATGGGGCCTTCTGCTCCTACACAGAGAAGGATAAGCAGGACTACCTGACCAAGGCCTATGAGTCTGGGGTTCGTAACATCGAGATGGAGTCTTCTGTGTTTGCTGCCATGTGTCAACTCAGCGGTCTGAAAGGTACACCACTGGTGTAGTTGTAGCTATCCATGATGACTGTACAAGCCATATTAACAGTGTTATTCACAGACATAAAGCTTTTTTAAATAAAGAAACAAAACCTTTGACTTTGTATGCGTTAAAGATGTAATAAAAATGCATATGTATTTGAATAGATGTATTAAATATATGTGTTTTACATCATATTCATTCACTTGAAGGTCCTAATGTTGAACCTTTTGGTAGGATCAAAGTTCACTATTGTGTTGCTGGTAAATAAATAGTTGTGTTGTCATGCCAACTCCCTGTCTCATGTTTGAGGAGTTGGCATGATACTGTAGCAGACTGGCACTCAGGACTAGTAAATAATCAATCTCTGTCCTCTGTCTCTGTGTCCCTCTGAAGGGGCCGTGGTGTGTGCGACGCTATTGGACCGTCAGAAAGGTGACCAGCTGAACAGCTCTCATGAAGTTCTCCACAGCTACCAACAACGTCCTCAGATACTGGTCGGTCACCTGATCAAGAAGATGCTCCAAGCCTCAGCCTCTAGCAAAAGCTAGGCTCTTGCATTTTAGCATTCTGATGTTATGTGAATTATGAAAGGCCTCTTGTATACAAAACATGAAGATCACTTTCCTAATATTGAGTTACCCCCCCCCCCCCCCCCCCCCCACAACTTTGCAGTTCTTGACAAACAACGGTGCTCCAGGCACCTACTACCATGACCCGTTCAAAGGCACGTTTGTCTTGCCCATTCACCATCTGAATGGCACACATAGACAATCCATGTCTCAATTGTCTTAATGTTTAAAAATCCTTCTTTAACCCGTCTCCTCCACTTCATCTACACTGATTGAAGTGGATTTAACATGTGACATCAATAAGGGATCATCGCTTTCATCTGGATTCACCTGGTCAGTCTGTCATGGAAAGAGCAGGTGTTCTTAATGTTTTGTATACTCGGTGTAAGTGTAGTCGAGGGCAGCACTGTCCTTCATTCCATATAGCCTGGCTGCTTTCACTATGTATTTTCGCAATCATTCTCAATAGCAATCATTCTCAATAGCAATCATTCTCAATAGCAATCATTCTCAATAGCAATCATTCTCAATAGCAATCATTGACCGTATAGAAGACAATATATATCTACCGTGTCTATTGTTTCTGGATTGTAGCTAAGTGTAACCAAATTAGTATAGTAATCATGAGAAACATCAAACACACCTCTTACTTGACACCACCTCTGTTTTTATACCAAATAAACCAATGCTGGGTGAAGTAAAGTAACTTGTTCCAGAAGTTGTTGCTTTGTGTAGAAACATTAGAAAATATATTATACACAGTTTGTTTTTTAAACTCCTTGATCTTTTTTTAACCCCAAGCCTTTAAGATGAAATGTTTTGTTTGAATTCACCAGTATGTATATTTTAGTTTTATATGCTGTAGCTATGGTAACGAGCAAGTTATGAATATTAAAGATAAGACTTCTCTGCACATCTTTAGCTACTTTGAACACTGCATTGTACTGTACTATCAAATGTTGCTCTGAAACCATCATCATACATTCAGCGTGTTGTCCTGTTACTGAGAAAATATGTAACTGAGTGCTTTTAATGTCACCTAATGAGTAATAAAACCACAAATACTGTAAATATTTCAGTGTGATTAAAATGGGTTTCTGTCATCAACATTAGGAAGCAGCTAGTGGGGATCCTTAATAAATACAGATACAGAAGCCGTCCCTGTAGGGCACATTTTCTCAGTTTATTCTATAGTAGTTGATGAACGTGAATAACGGCAGTCTAAATTAGCACAAAGTTAGCGAAACCCGCCGCCTTGACTTGCCTGTGCACATAAGGGGTACTTTATTATGCAACTTGTGTTCGGAGACTGTTGTGGTTGTAGTGTGGAATGGGAAAATTGAGTGGCTGTTTGTTTTTGAAGTGTATTTATTTGAGTTATCCTTATTTTGTTATAAGCTATTTGCCTATCGAGGCTTAGTCATGATGGCGGGCTTCATTCCAAGATGTTGGCTGTTTGTTGATACAAGGCTGAGAGGACTTTCCTATGCTAATGTATGGGACTGCCAAAGTGTAACCATGTATTTTCAGAGATGCAGTAGGTTAAATAAGTCCCCCCCCCCCCCCCCCCCCCCATTGATTTTGACTTTCAAGTTGCACATTGTGAAGATAGCCTATTTAATTTAGTGTACTATGGTGCACATCCTCTCCTTTCTCCAAGACGTATGAGCTGATCTGGGATCTGCCCTAATAGCCCTGTACATTTCTCTGCTCTTATACAAAAAAATATATATTTGGATGACAAATGTTGTCTTGTGAAGTGTCATTTTACACCAAAAGCAGCTCAAATGCTGACTATACCTCAAATTCGAACCTTGCATTATCAAAATCTGTAAAAATGAAACCTCGCCATGTAATCCAGTTTACATGTAAGAATAAAACAGCAATTTTAGTCACACTGCGTAAACGAGAAACCAGAGACAATAACCATTCAAGTGGTCATTCACTAGTGTGAAAACTGCGCCAGTGGTGCGCACAGATCCTGTGTAACATCTTCCCTACTGGCGTTTTGATGTTCATGAGTTACGTCTACAGTGAGTCCAGTTACATGCACACAATACGATTATTGTGTATAGTCAGATTAATATAATAGTTTGTTTTAAAACGTTTACATGTTTTGCAAGAACGATTTTCCTAAACATGTTTGCATGGACGCATCTGAAATCAGGCTACCTGATGGGACTTCAATAAATTCCAAAAATTGCCAATAAAAGTTCTACCACCGAGATCATGTTATTTTTGCCAAGTCTATTTGACTCTGAGTTGGGACATAAAGTTTGTATGTGAACTATTTGTAAATTGCATAATTCCAGAGTCACTCGCGCATAAGAGGTGGGTTGCGCTACCGGTGCTAGCACATGCGCAGACCAGATACTCCGATTAAACTGGTTAGATGTGATGATAATTCGAAACATTGCTAAAAAAACAAATCGGTGTATGCTTCTATTTTGACTTTACGACGATTAAGAGAAACAGATTAAAGTGTTTACTTGACTATTGCCGTACTCGGCCAACTGCCATAATCCGTTTAATATCGAATTATTAGTGCGCATGTAAACGTACTCACTAGTGACACCTTCATATACAGACAATGGCAGGGTCATCACTAGTTGCCACAGCCACAAAGTCATAGTTATGGCTAAACCCCGCCTATTTCTTCAATTTATCTTCTTAAAATCAGATGTTAAATCTAAACACCACTGCTAACCTTTTAATGCCTAACATTTAAATTAAGACCAAAAACTAATTTTAGTTTTCATGAATTTTTAAGATGTACACAATTTTGACTTTGTGGCTGTGGTAACTAGTGACAACCCAACGTCAGTGACAAGTTCCTTAGCACAGCTTTCATTTACTGCCTCTTATACATTTACCACATTTGTGAAGGATGGTTTTGTTCTCTTTTTAACAAAAATATATGCCTTATAGAAATAGGACATGTTAATCACAAAACATAGAGTGACTGCAGAACAGCTGTTCTTAATTTAATCTAGGGTGTCGACTGTGCAAACCACAAGGTTGAGAAATGTGTAGGAGAAATTCTGAATAACAAGAAAACAGGAACTGAGGAATGTGTAGAAACCGACAACTCAGGTCAATCTTCACAAACACCATTCCGGACATCTGAATCCTGAGTGCTGTGGGGCTGGCACCAGTCTGGGCACCACCGATAGGCTAGCAAGTTTAAACCACGCTAAGCCTCTAATTACAGGCCAACTCTAAAGTTGGGACTATCTCTGTCACAGTATAAAAGAAGATGTCTGTACTATTTCAGTCAGTTCTCTGCTTTACCCTGCGTGGTGATACAGTGAACCCGTATATACGAAAATTGCATTTACCATTTATTGCTTATGTTAAATAAAAACTCTTAAAGTATATTCGGTGACTCTGAATCACATTTTATCCTGATACCAGATTTGATTGACGCAACCCTTTACACACTGCAGATAGATATTTAGGAAACGGGGAGCATCTAACGCAGCATCGTGCATATGCGAATCATCTACCTGCTACAGGTAATCTACATATATTCAATCGCTGTTTCTCTGACATATACCAGCCGGCATATTTTGGTAGTGGTTGATGTTAGCCTACAGACTACGGATATGGGATACATCACATCCTCGCAGAAACCGATGTTCGTATCGCTAACTGGACCAGTAGTGAAGATATCTATGTCTGAATTTGACAAATCCAACATTTGGAAATGTAGTTAATTTCATGTGTTTGCTCCGGTGGTTGGGCTTCTTACTTTTTTCAGGAATATGGCATCGGGACCAGGTTTCAGTGATGAAAAGAATGATACATTGTGCGAGAGGTACAGTAACATCTAATAAGTAATGGTTGGACACGTCATTGTCTATAACTATATCATCAAAGTGATTTGATTAGTGTTGTCATCTGAAAATTAAATTAATTCAACGTCAACATGAGAAATAACACCCTAATAAAGCTTTGACTTTTGTACTGTACATTTTACATTGACTTTTGACAGTGGGCTAACCACTCCCTCAGTGGACTATATTTGAGTTTATTCATAAAACCAGGAAATGGCAGAGTGGCACGTTCTGACCTTAGTTCCTTTTTAATGTCTTTGTGTTAGGTTGGTCAGGGCGTGAGTTGGGGTGGGTAGTCTATGTTCTTTTCTCTATGTTGTTTTATTTCTATGTGTTTGGCCTGGCATGGTTCTCAATCAGAGGCAGGTATCGTTCGTTGTCTCTGATTGAGAATCATACTTAGGTAGCCTGTTTTCCCCATGTTGGTTGTGGGTGTTTATTTTCTGTGTAGTGTCTGTTCACCTTGCAGAACTGTTTCGTTTTCTCCTTGTTGTTTTTTGATTAAAATTATGACGAACACTTACCACGCTGCATTTTGGTCCTCCTCTCTTTCCACCAACGAAAGCCGTTACACAGAGAGATGTGTCATCCAGAGAAATTGACTCCCTGCACAGAAGCACGTATCATTGAGCATTACATTACACCATACAAGGATGAAGGAAAATGACTCACAACCAGGCGATTATATTCTATTGACATACAGTAATACGAAGACAGTGAGGACATGTTGAACCAAAAGCAAATCTGCTTTATGAACACGGGCCCAGAAGTTTAGGAGGTAGTCAAATAAAAGACTGGTCTTCCCTAAATGTTCTTGTATGATTGATTTTCTTAGTGAAAGCACTGTCTATGTACATAACCCACACCTGGATGGGATGAAAGATGACTTTCTCTACCACTTTAACCTGGGGACCTCCACACACAACCTGCCTGCCATGTTTGGGGATGTCAAAGTAAGATTACTGATTGATTCATTAGGCTACTAGCTAGATTGCATCAGTAAATGGACATTCATAACATCTTATTTCCTGCATTCAATATGGTCAGCTTTTCTGTATTCATCACACATTGGGCTGATTTCCCAGATACAGATTAAGCCTAGTCCTGGACTAAAAGAAAACCTTTCAATGGACATTCACCATAGAACATGTGTTTTAATCCAGGACTAGGTTTAAAGTATTGTTGTCTCTACCTTCTTGCCCTTTGTGCTGTTGTCTGTGCCCAATAATTGTTTGTACCATGTTTTGTGCTGCTATCATGTTGCTACCATGTTGTTGTCATGTTGTGTTGCTGGGTTCAGGAAAGCATCTGGGTTCAGGAAAGCAGCCCTGTATTTCTTTTAACTTTTTGTATTCATTCCCAGGACGTTAACATTTACATGGTCTGTTCTTATGTTCATGTCTCAGTTTGTGTGTGTTGGGGGCAGTCCCTGGAGAATGAAGTCCTTCATAGAGTACATTGCTGGAGAGCTGAGTCTGGAGGACCCCAAGGCTGAGTACCCCAACATCTGTGCAGGAACTGACCGCTATGCCATGTACAAGATTGGCCCCGTGCTGTCCGTCAGCGTATGTGAAGAAATATAATACCACTAGCCATTTCAATCACTTCTGATTTATTATAGTGTCACTAGATGTTAGTAGGTTTAACACGGGTTTCAATCACTTGTAGTTTATAATAGAGTCACTAGAGTCACTAGATGTTAGTAGGTTTAACACGGATTTCAACCACTTGTAGTTTATTATAGTGTCACTAGATGTTAGTAGGTTTAACACGGGTTTCAATCACTTGTAGTTTATTATAGAGTCACTAGATGTTAGTAAGTTTAACACGGGTTTCAATCACTTGTAGTTTATTATAGAGTCACTAGATGTTAGTAAGTTTAACACGGGTTTCAATCACTTGTAGTTTATTATAGTGTCACTAGATGTTAGTAAGTTTAACACGGGTTTCAACCACTTGTAGTTTATTATGGAGTCACTAGATGTTAGTAGGTTTAACACGGGTTTCAACCACTTGTAGTTTATTATAGAGTCACTAGAGTCACTAGATGTTAGTAGGTTTAACACGGGTTTCAACCACTTGTAGTTTATTATGGAGTCACTAGATGTTAGTAAGTTTAACACGGGTTTCAATCACTTGTAGTTTATTATAGAGTCACTAGAGTCACTAGATGTTAGTAAGTTTAACACGGGTTTCAACCACTTGTAGTTTATTATGGAGTCACTAGATGTTAGTAGGTTTAACACGGGTTTCAATCACTTGTAGTTTATTATAGTGTCACTAGATGTTAGTAAGTTTAACACAGGTTTCAATCACTTGTAGTTTACTATAGTGTCACTAGATGTTAGTAGGTTTAACACAGGTTTCAATCACTTGTAGTTTATTATAGTGTCACTAGATGTTAGTAGGTTTAACACGGGTTTCAATCACTTGTAGTTTATTATAGAGTCACTAGATGTTAGTAGGTTTAACACGGGTTTCAATCACTTGTAGTTTATTATAGAGTCACTAGATGTTAGTAGGTTTAACACGGGTTTCAATCACTTGTAGTTTATTATAGAGTCACTAGATGTTAGTAGGTTTAACACGGGTTTCAATCACTTGTAGTTTATTATAGAGTCACTAGATGTTAGTAGGTTTAACACGGGTTTCAATCACTTTTAGTTTATTATAGAGTCACTAGATGTTAGTAGGTTTAACACGGGTTTCAATCACTTGTAGTTTATTATAGTGTCACTAGATGTTAGTAAGTTTAACACAGGTTTCAATCACTTGTAGTTTATTATAGAGTCACTAGATGTTAGTAAGTTTAACACGGGTTTCAATCACTTGTAGTTTACTATAGTGTCACTAGATGTTAGTAGGTTTAACACAGGTTTCAACCACTTGTAGTTTATTATAGAGTCACTAGAGTCACTAGATGTTAGTAAGTTTAACACAGGTTTTAATCACTTGTAGTTTATTATAGTGTCACTAGATGTTAGTAGGTTTAACACGGGTTTCAATCACTTGTAGTTTACTATAGTGTCACTAGATGTTAGTAAGTTTAACACGGGTTTCAATCACTTGTAGTTTACTATAGTGTCACTAGATGTTAGTAGGTTTAACACAGGTTTCAACCACTTGTAGTTTATTATAGTGTCACTAGATGTTAGTAGGTTTAACACAGGTTTCAATCACTTGTAGTTTATTATTGTAACGGCAGTCTAGCTCTTCCTCCTCCTCGGACGAGGAGAGGAGAGAAGGATCGGAGGACCAATGTGCAGCGTGGTAATTTTCCATGAATTTGATTAACACAAAGACAAGATACTGACAAACTAATACAAAACAACAAACGACCGTGAAGCTACAAACAAAAGTGCAATACACAAGCTACTAAACTTAGACATAGACACTATACAAAATAACAAACAAACTAACCGTCACAGTCCTAGCTGGTGCAGACAAAACACAAAGACAGGAAACAACCACCCACAATCCCCAACACAAAACAAGCCACCTATATATGATTCTCAATCAGGGACAACGATTGACAGCTGTCTCTGATTGAGAACCATATTAGGCTGGACACAGAAACAGACAAACTAGACACACAACATAGAATTCCCACCCAGCTCACGTCCTGACCAACACTAAACAAGCAAAACACATAAGAACTATGGTCAGGACGTGACAGTACCCCCCCCCCCCCTGAGGTGCGGACTCCGAACGCACCCCTAAAACTCAAGGGGAGGGTCTGGGTGGGCATCTGTCCGCGGTGGCGGCTCCGGCGGTGGACGAGGACACCACTCCACCACTGTCTTTGTTCCCCTCCTTAGCGTCCTTTGAGTGGCGACCCTCGCCCCCGACCATGGTCCAGGAACCTTCACCAAGGCCCCTCCTAAATATAGACAACTCAGGACAGAGAGGTAGCTCAGGACAGAGGGGTAGCTCAGGACAGAGAGGTAGCTCAGGACAGAGAGGTAGCTCAGGACAGAGAGGTAGCTCAGGACAGAGGGGCAACTCCGGACTGAAGGACAGCTCCGGACAGAGAGGCAGCTCTGGACTGAATGGTTGCTCCGGACTAGATGCAGCTCATGACTGGAAGGCAGCTCATGACTGGAAGGCAGCTCATGACTGAAAGGCAGCTCATGACTGAAAGGCAGCTCCTGACTGGAAGGCAGCTCCTGACTGGAAGGCAGCTCCTGACTGGAAGGCAGCTCCTGACTGGAAGGCAGCTCATGACTGGAGGGCAGCTCATGACTGGAGGGCAGCTCATGACTGGAAGGCAGCTCATGACTGGAAGGCAGCTCATGACTGGAAGGCAGCTCATGAGTGGAGGGCAGCTCATGACTGTAGGGCAGCTCATGACTGGAGGGCAGCTCATGACTGGAGGGCAGCTCATGACTGGAGGGCAGCTCATGACTGGCTGGCGGCTCTGGCAGCTCCTGACTGGCTGGCGGCTCTGGCAGCTCCTGACTGGCTGGCGGCTCTGGCAGCTCCTGACTGGCTGGCGGCTCTGGCGGCTCCTGACTGGCTGGCGGCTCTGGCGGCTCCTGACTGGCTGGCGGCTCTGGCGGCTCCTGACTGGCTGGCGGCTCTGGCGGCTCCTGACTGGCTGGTGGCTCTGGCGGCTCCTGACTGGCTGGCGGCTCTGGCGGCTCCTGACTGACGGACGGCTCTAGCGGCTCCTGACTGGCGGACGGCTCTAATGGCTCGGGACAGACAGGCGGCTCTGAAGGCTCGTGGCAGACAGATGGCTCAGATGGCGCTGGGCAGACGGATGGCTCAGATGGCGCTGGGCAGACGGATGGCTCAGATGGCGCTGGGCAGACGGATGGCTCAGATGGCGCTGGGCAGACGGATGGCTCAGATGGCGCTGGGCAGACGGATGGCTCAGATGGCGTTGGGCAGACGGATGGCTCAGATGGCGCTGGGCAGACGGATGGCTCAGATGGCGCTGGGCAGACGGATGGCTCAGATGGCGCTGGGCAGACAGATGGCTCAGATGGTGCTGGGCAGGCAGGCAGCTCAGACGGCGCTGGGCAGACGGCCGACTCTGACCTGCTGAGGCGCACAGTAGGCCTGGTGCGTGGTGCCGGAACTGGTGGTACCGGACTGGAGACACGCACCTCAAGGCTAGTGCGGGGAACAGGAACAGGGCACACTGGACTCTCGAGGCGCACTATAGGCCTGGTGCGTGGTACCGGAACTGGAGGTACCGGGCTGAGGGCACGCACCTCAGGGCGAGTGCAGGGAGAAGGAACAGTGCGTACAGGGCTCTGGAGACGCACAGGAGGCTTGGTGCGTGGTGCCAGAACTGGAGGCACTGGGCTGGAGACACGCACCATAGGGAGAGTGCGTGGAGGAGGAACAGGCCTCTGGAGACGCACTGGAAGCCTGGTGCGTGGAGTAGGCACTGGTGGTACTGGGCTGGGGCCACGCACCATAAGGCGAGTGCGGGGTGCTGGAACTGGAGGTACTGGGCTGGGGCGGGAAGGTGGCGCCGGATATACCGGACCGTGCAGGCGTACTGGCTCCCTTGAGCACTGAGCCTGCCCAACCTTACCTGGTTGAATGCTCCCCGTAGCCCGTCCAGTGCGGGGAGGTGGAATAACCCGCACTGGGCTGTGTTGGCGAACCGGGGACACCATGCGTAAGGTTTGTGCCATGTACACCGGCCCGAGGAGACGTACTGGAGGCCAGATATGTAGAGCCGGCTTCCTGGCACTTGGCTCAATGCTCAATCCAGCCCGGCCAGTGCGGGGAGGTGGAATAACCCGCACCGGGCTATGCACACGTACAGGAGACACTGTGCGCTCTTCCGCATAACACGGTGTCTGCCCGTACTCCCGCTCTCCACGGTAAGCATGGGAAGTGGGCGCAGGTTTCCTACCTACCTTCGCCACACTACCCTTTAGCCCCCCCCCCAATAAATTTTTGGGGTTTCTTCACGGGCTTCCAGCCACGCTTCCGTGCTGCCTCCTCATACCACCGCTCCTGGGCTTTAGCTGCCTCCATCTCTTCCCGAGAGCGGCGACATTCTCCAATGTGAGCCCAGTGTCCTTTACCCTCCAGAATTTCCTCCCATGTCCAGGATTCCTGTGTAGTGGGCCGCTGCTGCTCGTACTCACGCTGCTTGGTCCGAGTTTGGTGGGTGGTTCTGTAACGGCAGTCTAGCTCTTCCTCCTCCTCGGACGAGGAGAGGAGAGAAGGATCGGAGGACCAATGTGCAGCATGGTAATTTTCCATGAATTTAATTAACACAAAGACAAGATACTGACAAACTAATACAAAACAACAAACGACCGTGAAGCTACAAACAAAAGTGCAATACACAAGCTACTAAACTTAGACATAGACACTATACAAAATAACAAACGAACTAACCGTCACAGTCCTAGCTGGTGCAGACAAAACACAAAGACAGGAAACAACCACCCACAATCCCCAACACAAAACAAGCCACCTATATATGATTCTCAATCAGGGACAACGATTGACAGCTGTCTCTGATTGAGAACCATATTAGGCTGGACACAGAAACAGACAAACTAGACACACAACATAGAATTCCCACCCAGCTCACGTCCTGACCAACACTAAACAAGCAAAACACATAAGAACTATGGTCAGGACGTGACAATTATAGTGTCACTAGATGTTAGTAGGTTTAACACGGGTTTCAATCACTTGTAGTTTATTATAGTGTCACTAGATATTAGTAGGTTTAACACAGGTTTCAACCACTTGTAGTTTATTATAGTGTCACTAGATGTTAGTAGGTTTAACACGGGTTTCAATCACTTGTAGTTTATTATAGTGTCACTAGATGTTAGTAGGTTTAACACGGGTTTCAATCACTTGTAGTTTATTATAGAGTCACTAGATGTTAGTAAGTTTAACACGGATTGCGTCTCAAATGGTACTCACTACTTTGGACAAGGGCTCTGGACAAAGGCCGTCACGAGGTAATATGCTGCTATTTGGGACGCACTCACGATGTTGCACCTTTGGGTGGAATTGTAATCGATGTCCTGGGTTTGAAAGGTAATATAAAGTAATAGAGAAGGTTTCTTTGTCAAATAAATGGACATGTTAGTGTAACAGTGTGTTCTGCTGAACAGTCTGAATTGAGTGGCTTAATCAGTGTCGTCCTTCTAACGCAACCGCGTTGCCATGAACTAGTGCAGACAAGGTCGCCACGCTATCTGACGTGAGACTGTGGTGGTGTAATGTGGTACATCTATGACATCACGTGTCTCTCTCTCTTTGTTTTTCAGCATGGCATAGGTATCCCCTCCATCGCCATCATGTTACACGAGCTCATCAAGCTCCTGTACCATGCTCGCTGCACTGATGTTACCATCATTCGCATTGGGACCTCCGGTGGATTAGGTAGGCCTAGAGAGTTTATTTAGACGTTTTCTGTCTGGTTGTACTTCTCAAGTGCTTTGGATATGATTGAATTCCTTTCTGATTAACCACAGCACATCTGAATCTCACTGTAGTCAAACTAGTAATAACACTAATATGGGGTGTTTAAATCAATCAATCAATTAAAGTCCTTTGATTCATCTAAATATGTGTCCCAAACGGCACCCTATTCTCTATATATTTATTTATTTATTTAACCAGGCAAGTCAGCTAATTCTTATTCACAATCACGGCCTACCCCGGCTCTATGGGACTCCCAATCACAGCCAGATATGATGCAGCCTGGATTCGAACCAGGGACTGCAGTGATGCCTCTTGCACTGAGATGCAGTTCCTTAGACCGCTGCGCCACTCAGGAACTCTAAAGTAGTGTACTTTATAGGGAATAGGGTGCCATTTGGGACACAGGCCTAAAACAAGCCATATTTGCTGTACATTGTCCATCCACTCTGTTCCCCTTTCTCTCTCCAGGCCTCGAGCCTGGCACGGTTGTTGTCACCAAGCAGTCAGTAGACGCCACCTTCCTGCCCAGGCTGGAGCAGGTCATCCTGGGGAATACTGTGGTGCGCAGCACGGACCTGCACCAAGGTCTGGCTGAAGAGCTGCTCCAGTGTAGCAAGGACCTGGGTCAATTTGAGACGGTCATCGGAAACACTATGTGCACAATGGATTTCTATGAAGGTGTCGGTTTTTATACGCTACTTCACTTTTCTGCTTGTTGTCTGCCAATCTGTCTTTAAAAAAAAAAAATATGCTGTGTTAACATGATACCTGGTCTATCTGTGTTCCTGTCAACTACATTGCTGTCATTGTAAAGCCCAACATGTTAGGCCTGACAATGAGTGAGTTGGCATGATGGCACAAACAGACTGTCACTCAGGTTATATTGATGTGCCCTACTAGAGTTACTGTGTGTAGCTAGCTGGTATTTTGTGTGTCCAGGACAAGCGCGCCTGGATGGGGCCTTCTGCTCCTACACAGAGAAGGATAAGCAGGACTACCTGACCAAGGCCTATGAGTCTGGGGTTCGTAACATCGAGATGGAGTCTTCCGTGTTTGCTGCCATGTGTCAACTCAGCGGTCTGAAAGGTACACCACTGGTGTAGTTGTAGCTATCCATGATGACTGTACAAGCCATATTAACAGTGTTATTCACAGACATAAAGCTTTTTTAAATAAAGAAACAAAACCTGTGACTTTATATGCGTTAAAGATGTAATAAAAATGCATATGTATTTGAATAGATGTATTAAATATATGTGTTTTACATCATATTCATTCACTTGAAGGTCCTAATGTTGAACCTTTTGGTAGGATCAAAGTTCACTATTGTGTTGCTGGTAAACAAATAGTTGTGTTGTCATGCCAACTCCCTGTCTCATGTTTGAGGAGTTGGCATGATACTGTAGCAGACTGGCACTCAGGACTAGTAAATAATCAATCTCTGTCCTCTGTCTCTGTGTCCCTCTGAAGGGGCCGTGGTGTGTGCGACGCTATTGGACCGTCAGAAAGGTGACCAGCTGAGCAGCTCTCATGAAGTTCTCCACAGCTACCAACAACGTCCTCAGATACTGGTCGGTCACCTGATCAAGAAGATGCTCCAAGCCTCAGCCTCTAGCAAAAGCTAGGCTCTTGCATTTTAGCATTCTGATGTTATGTGACTTATGAAAGGCCTCTTGTACACAGAGTATACAAAACATGAAGATCACTTTCCTAATATTGAGTTACCCCCCCCCCCCCCCCCCCCCCACAACTTTGCAGTTCTTGACAAACAACGGTGCTCCAGGCACCTACTACCATGACCCGTTCAAAGGCACGTTTGTCTTGCCCATTCACCATCTGAATGGCACACATAGACAATCCATGTCTCAATTGTCTTAATGTTTAAAAATCCTTCTTTAACCCGTCTCCTCCACTTCATCTACACTGATTGAAGTGGATTTAACATGTGACATCAATAAGGGATCATCGCTTTCACCTGGATTCACCTGGTCAGTCTGTCATGGAAAGAGCAGGTGTTCTTAATGTTTGTATACTCGGTGTAAGTGTAGTCGAGGGCAGCACTGTCCTCCATTCCATATAGCCTGGCTGCTTTCACTATGTATTTTCGCAATCATTCTCAATAGCAATCATTCTCAATAGCAATCATTCTCAATAGCAATCATTCTCAATAGCAATCATTCTCAATAGCAATCATTGACCGTATAGAAGACAATATATATCTACCGTGTCTATTGTTTCTGGATTGTAGCTAAGTGTAACCAAATTAGTATAGTAATCATGAGAAACATCAAACACACCTCTTACTTGACACCACCTCTGTTTTTATACCAAATAAACCAATGCTGGGTGAAGTAAAGTAACTTGTTCCAGAAGTTGTTGCTTTGTGTAGAAACATTAGAAAATATATTATACACAGTTTGTTTTTTAAACTCCTTGATCTTTTTTTAACCCCAAGCCTTTAAGATGAAATGTTTTGTTTGAATTCACCAGTATGTATATTTTAGTTTTATATGCTGTAGCTATGGTAACGAGCAAGTTATGAATATTAAAGATAAGACTTCTCTGCACATCTTTAGCTACTTTGAACACTGCATTGTACTGTACTATCAAATGTTGCTCTGAAACCATCATCATACATTCAGCGTGTTGTCCTGTTACTGAGAAAATATGTAACTGAGTGCTTTTAATGTCACCTAATGAGTAATAAAACCACAAATACTGTAAATATTTCAGTGTGATTAAAATGGGTTTCTGTCATCAACATTAGGAAGCAGCTAGTGGGGATCCTTAATAAATACAGATACAGAAGCCGTCCCTGTAGGGGAGGTTTCCCGGACACACATTAAACCAGGACTTGGACGTAAAAGCAAGATCAGTGTAGACTCTCCATTGAAACTATCTTTATAGTCCAGGACTAGCTGTGTCCGGGAAACTGGCCCATAGTGGCGGGTAGGCCTTGGGATTTCTGTCATGCATATTTCAGTTGATAGACATTGATCATGGATTGACTCATGCCCCTAGCAGCATTGCCTTGTCTCATTGATAAATGCACTAATTCTCTATACCAACATTGTGATGATGCTCCATGTTTCCTCTTTTTAGCTGTGTCTGAAGCCATTTACAAAGTCTGGTAGCCTTTAGCATACGTGAGCTAGGGGCGCGTTCAAGTGGGACCTGTGAATGTGTTTAGGTCATGAATGAGTTCCATAGGTTTATATATCGTAATATGCACTCTATATACAAAAGTATGTGGACAGCCCATCAAATTAGTGGATTCGGCTTCCAGCCACACCTGTTGCTGACAGGTGTATATAATCGAGCACAAAGCCATGCAATCTCCATAGACAAACATTGGCAGTAGAATGGCCTTATTGAAGAGCTCAGTGACTTTCAATGTGGCACCGTCATAAGATGCCACCTTTCCAACAAGTCAGTTTGTCAAATTGTTGCCCTGATAGAGCTAGCCTGGTCAACTGTTCAGTAAGTGCTGTTATTGTGAATTGGAATCGTCTAGGAGCAACAACGGCTCAGCCGCAAAGTGGTAGGCCACACAAGCGCACAGAACGGGACCGCCAAGTGCCGATGCACGTCGAGCGTAAAAATTCTCTGTCCTCGGTTGCAACACTCACTACCGAATTCCAAACTGCCTCTGGAAGCAACATCAGGACAAGAACTGTTTGTCGGGAGCTTCATGAAATGGGTTTCCATGGCCGAGCAGCCGCACACAAGCCTAAGATCACCATGTATAATGCACGACCTCACTAATGCCCTTGTGGCTAAATGGAAGCAAGTCCCCGCAGCAATGTTCCAACATCTAGTGGAAAGTCTTCCCAGAAGAGTGGAGGCTGTTATAGCAGCAAAGGGGGACCAACTCCATATATCCCATGATTTTGGAATGAGATGTTCGACCAGCAGGTGTCAGCATACTTTTGGTCATGTAGTGTATTTGTAAGTATTTAAACATTTCAAATAGAATACTTTATACGTTTGTCCTCAAAATGTACCTCTGTAACATTTTACTGTAGGCTATTCCTACAGTACCACTATGCCTATTCTATTGCTGTGGATGGAATGTCTGATCTCGACGAGAGATGCGCGTCAAAGGACGGAGGGTGGCCAAGCAATCTGCTCGTGCGCAGAGACGCTCATAATTCAACCGCTCCCATCTTCCAGCTCGCTCCGCACCTCTCATCCTGATCTCAGCCCCCGGTCTTGTCTTTTTCGCTGACTCAGTGCCTTAAAACAACATTTTCTCCCCTCCGACCATAGCCGCAACACCCGTAGACAGCCATGGCCAAAACTGCAATTGGTAAGGATGCGAGTACGATTTTTCAGCAGGGATAATTGTTAGAGTTTGTTATAGGGATGGAGGCTGAGATCTGTGCGGACACCTGCATCATCCTCATTATTTTATTACAGTATTTGGGCCCATAGGGACGGCAGACAAAAACTGCTCTTACAGATTGGACATTTTATGGATGTTATGATTTCATATCAAGTGTAAGATTTATTCTGGTTAAGATGTTGGCGCGATTGTTTTTTTCTTATTTATAGCGGTTTTATTTACAACGCTGCACCTACTGCTGGTGATACGGCGGAGGCTCTAGTAGAAGCATAATGCAGAGAGACCCCACCCAATACGCCGGTCTGACTACCATTTCAACACAGTCTGACAGGCTGAGATATAATTCCTTCTTTCATTTATGTACTTTTATGAGTATACTCTTATAACGGTTATATCGCTTTTTTGAACTCGAATTTGAAGGGAATCAATTTTAGGTGAATGAAAGGGGCGTGCTGACAATGCATTGAATTCAGTGGTTCATTTGTTGGGCTACAACAGTTAGTCATGTATTTGTTACCATAATTTGTCTGATGTGTATTTAGGATCATTTGGCAGTTTTGTGTGTTTTATATTACAGTAAATGTGGGTTACATTTAAGATATTAAACAAAAAGTATAAATGAATATGGGCCTTGTCATCAATATCAGCCATGATATGCCAATGCAAAACAATAAGCCCTAGAGTATTTTGTTTTAGTGAAGGATTCTACACTGAATTAAACTGTTATATGTCAATATAACACACAATGAAGGGGAAGAGAAAATAATTTGTTGCTTTATGTCTTGTTTGACATTTTTCTGAGTTGTTTCTCAGTGGAACTGTAAAAGTGACTGACTATCAAAAAGAGTTGATTCTCTGTTCTGTCTAGTCTGACAATAGAATAGCCAACACTTAAAAGTCATAGGCCTACTTCCTCTGATCTCTGTTTTACCTAGAAATATTTGCTCTTGGGTTTCCATAGTGCCGGAATGTATTCCATGTTCAGTAGGGCCTTCATTCTATTATGGAATGGAAATGGATTCATGCAGTTCCATTGTATCTCAGTGATTCTGATGACATGTGGCAGCAGGCTGTGTTGAGCGGTGGGCCATGTCACGCAGGTGTAGCAGGCTGCCAGACAGCAGGCTGTGTTGAGCAGTGGGCCATGGCACGCAGGTGTAGCAGGCTGCCAGACAGCAGGCTGTGTTGAGCAGTGGGCCATGGCACGCAGGTGTAGCAGGCTGCCAGACAGCAGGCTGTGTTGAGCGGTGGGCCATGGCACGCAGGTGTAGCAGGCTGCCAGACAGCAGGCTGTGTTGAGCGGTGGGCCATGGCACGCAGGTGTAGCAGGCTGCCAGACAGCAGGCTGTGTTGAGCAGTGGGCCATGTCACGCAGGTGTAGCAGGCTGCCAGACAGCAGGCTGTGTTGAGCAGTGGGCCATGGCACGCAGGTGTAGCAGGCTGCCAGACAGCAGGCTGTGTTGAGCGGTGGGCCATGGCACGCAGGTGTAGCAGGCTGCCAGACAGCAGGCTGTGTTGAGCGGTGGGCCATGGCACGCAGGTGTAGCAGGCTGCCAGACAGCAGGCTGTGTTGAGCGGTGGGCCATGGCACGCAGGTGTAGCAGGCTGCCAGACAGCAGGCTGTGTTGAGCAGTGGGCCATGTCACGCAGGTGTAGCAGGCTGCCAGACAGCAGGCTGTGTTGAGCAGTGGGCCATGGCACGCAGGTGTAGCAGGCTGCCAGACAGCAGGCTGTGTTGAGCAGTGGGCCATGGCACGCAGGTGTAGCAGGCTGCCAGACAGCAGGCTGTGTTGAGCAGTGGGCCATTGGCACGCAGGTGTAGCAGGCTGCCAGACAGCAGGCTGTGTTGAGCAGTGGGCCATGGCACGCAGGTGTAGCAGGCTGCCAGACAGCAGGCTGTGTTGAGCAGTGGGCCATGGCACGCAGATGTAGCAGGCCACCAGACAGCAGGCTGGGATAGTGGCCAGCCCTGCAGCAATGGGCCGCTCCACACGCTGCTGGCATTTGCAGCAGTTGGCTAATCAGTATTGACAATCTGCAGTCCTCTTCGGACAGAGCTCTCTCTCTCTCTCTCTCTCTCTGATGCTGTACCTTAGTGAAGTCAGGGCTACTGGTACCTAATACAGCAGGGTGATAGTAATACAGTAGGTATTTATTTTGGTGTTGGTGTTGAGAGACTTTGTGCCATATGGTGCCCTGATCCAAAGTGGTGCCCTATAAAGCGAGTAGGGTGCCATTTTGAATTTGGACACAGCCTGTCTCTTCTAAATCCCTCCATCACTATTGAATTGATGACTTCCTCGTAATAATAACGATTAAAACTCTATTAAGATAGAGTAGCATCTAGCCTTTAGCTAATGCTCATTAGCTTACTGTTATCAGATCATGATACAATTCATTAGTAGCGCTCAAGTTCAACAAAAATTCATGATCACTTATGGGCTGCTCTGGCAAGGCTTTTTATTATGTTATTTAACCTTTATTTAACCAGGCAAGTCAGTTAAGAACAAACTCTTATTTACAATGACGGCCTAGGAACAGTGGTTTAACTTCCTTGTTCAGGGGCAGAACCACATATTTTTACCTTGTCAGCTCGGGTATTCGATCTAGCAACTTTTCAGGTTACTAGCTCAACGCTCTAACCACTAGGCTACCTGCCGCCCCAACCACTACCCACTAGGCTACCTACCTGCCGCTTTAATACTGTCAGCGAGAAGCAAGTCTGTATGAATGTTCTGTATGAGCCGCTCCGGCTCGGACAAGGCTTTAATACTGTCAGCGTGAAGCAAGTCTGTATGAATGTTCTGTATGAGCCGCTCCGGCTCGGACAAGGCTTTAATACTGTCAGCGTGAAGCAAGTCTGTATGAATGTTCTGTATGAGCCGCTCCGGCTCGGACAAGGCTTTAATACTGTCAGCGTGAAGCAAGTCTGTATGAATGTTCTGTATGAGCCGCTCCGGCTCGGACAAGGCTTTAATACTGTCAGCGTGAAGCAAGTCTGTATGAATGTTCTGTATGAGCCGCTCCGGCTCGGACAAGGCTTTAATACTGTCAGCGTGAAGCAAGTCTGTATGAATGTTCTGTATGAGCCGCTCTGGCTCGGACAAGGCTTTAATACTGTCAGCGTGAAGCAAGTCTGTATGAATGTTCTGTATGAGCCGCTCCGGCTCGGACAAGGCTTTAATACTGTCAGTGTGAAGCAAGCCTGTGTCACGATCGTCTTCGTGAGAGAGAGAGGACCAAGGCGCAGCGTGTGCAAAATACATCTCTTTATTTTGGAAGAGAGAAGAAACACGAAACGAACACTATACACAAACTAACAAAACAACAAACGACCGTGAAGCTAAATAACGTAAGTGCACAGACAAGCAACAAACGTTCCACATAGACAACACCCCACAAAAGCCTACTGCCTATGGCTGCCTTAAATATGGCTCCCAATCAGAGACAATGAATGACAGCTGTCTCTGATTGAGAACCAATCTAGGCAGCCATAGACATAACTAGACAACACTACTCTACTCTGCCCCATACACATACAACACCCCTAGACATTACAAAACACATACCTTCCCCATGTCACACCCTGACCTAACTAAAAAACATAAAGAAAACAAAGAATACTAAGGCCAGGGCGTGACAGTACCCCCCCCCAAAGGTGCGGACTCCGACCGCACAACCTGAAATAGAAAGGGGAGGGTACGGGGTGGGCCCCATCATGGCGGCGGCTCGGGTGCGGGACGTGGCCCCCACTCCACCATTGTCAATACCCGCCTTGGTAGCCTCCTCCAAATGGCCACCCTCCAAATTAACCCCACCGGACTAAGGGGCAGCACCGGACTAAGGGGCAGCACCGGACTAAGGGGCAGCACCGGACTGAGGGGCAATACCGGACTGAGGGGCAACACCAGAATGAGGGACAACACCAGAATGAGGGGCAACACCAGAATGAGGGGCAACTCCGAAGTGAAGTGCAGCTCCGGACTGGATGGCGGATCCTGACTGGCTGGCCCTGGCGGATCCTGGCTGGCTGGCGGCTCTGGCGGATCCTGGCTGGCTGGCGGCTCTGGCGGATCCTGGCTGGCTGGCGGCTCTGGCGGATCCTGGCTGGCTGGCGGCTCTGGCGGATCCTGGCTGGCTGGCTCTGGCGGATCCTGGCTGGATGACGGCTCTGGCTGGTCATGGCTGGATGACGGCTCTGGCTGGTCATGGCTGGATGACGGCTCTGGCTGGTCATGGCTGGATGACGGCTCTGGCTGGTCATGGCTGGATGACGGCTCTGGCTGGTCATGGCTGGATGACGGCTCTGGCTGGTCATGGCTGGATGACGGCTCTGGCTGGTCATGGCTGGATGACGGCTCTGGCGGATCCTGGCTGGATGACGGCTCTGGCTGGTCATGGCTGGATGACGGCTCTGGCTGGTCATGGCTGGATGACGGCTCTGGCTGGTCATGGCTGGATGACGGCTCTGGCTGGTCATGGCTGGATGACGGCTCTGGCTGGTCATGGCTGGATGACGGCTCTGGCTGGTCATGGCTGGATGACGGCTCTGGCTGGTCATGGCTGGATGACGGCTCTGGGTGGTCATGGCTCGCTGACGGCTCTGGCTGGTCCTGGCTCGCTGACGGCTCTGGCTGATCCTGTCTGGCAGAAGGCTCTGGCTGATCCTGTCTGGCGGAAGGCTCTGGCTGATCCTGTCTGGCAGAAGGCTCTGGCTGATCCTGTCTGGCGGAAGGCTCTGGCTGATCCTGTCTGGCGGAAGGCTCTGGCTGATCCTGTCTGGCGGAAGGCTCTGGCTGATCCTGTCTGGCGGGAGGCTCTGGCTGGTCATGGCTGGATGACGGCTCTGGCTGGTCATGGCTGGATGACGGCTCTGGCTGGTCATGGCTGGATGACGGCTCTGGCTGGTCATGGCTGGATGACGGCTCTGGCTGGTCATGGCTGGATGACGGTTCTGGCTGGTCATGGCTGGATGACGGCTCTGGCTGGTCATGGCTGGATGACGGCTCTGGGTGGTCATGGCTCGCTGACGGCTCTGGCTGGTCCTGGCTCGCTGACGGCTCTGGCTGATCCTGTCTGGCAGAAGGCTCTGGCTGATCCTGTCTGGCGGAAGGCTCTGGCTGATCCTGTCTGGCAGAAGGCTCTGGCTGATCCTGTCTGGCGGAAGGCTCTGGCTGATCCTGTCTGGCGGAAGGCTCTGGCTGATCCTGTCTGGCGGGAGGCTCTGGCTGATCCTGTCTGGCGGAAGGCTTTGGCTGCTCCTGTCTGGCGGAAGGCTCTAGCGGCTCCTGTCTGGCGGACGGCTCTAGCGGCTCCTGTCTGGCGGACGGCTCTGAAGGCTCATGGCAGACGGGCGGCTTTGCAGGCTCATGGCAGACGGGCGGCTTTGAAGGCTCAGTACAGACGGGCAGTTCATGCGGCGCTTGGCAGACGGACAGTTCAGACGGCGTTGGGCAGACGGGCAGTTCAGGCGCCGTTGGGCAGACGGGCAGTTCAGGCGCCGTTGGGCAGACGGGCAGTTCAGGCGCCGTTGGGCAGACGGGCAGTTCAGGCGCCGTTGGGCAGACGGCAGACTCTGGCCGGCTGAGACGCACTGTAGGCCTGGTGCGTGGTACCGGAACTGGAGGTACCGGGCTAAAGACACGCACCTTCAGGCTAGTGCGGGGAGTAGCAACAGGGCACACTGGACTCTCAAGGCGTACTATAGGCCTGGTGCGTGGTACCGGCACTGGTGGTACCGGGCTGAGGGCACGCACATCAGGGCGAGTACGGGGAGAAGGAACAGGGCACACTGAGTTCTCAAGGCGCACTATAGGACTAGTGCGTGGTACCGGGACTGGTGGTACCGGGCTGAGGGCACGCACCTCAGGGCGAGTGCGGGGAGAATGATCAGTGCGTACAGGGCTCTGGAGACGCACAGGAGGCTTGATGCGTGGTGCCAGCACTGGTGGTACTGGGCTGGGAACACGTATCTCAGGGCTTGTGCGGGGAGCAGTAACAGGACGCACAGGACTCTGGAGACGCACAGGAGGCTTTGTGCGTGGTGTAGGTACTGTCTTCACCAGACGGCTAGCACGCACCTCAGGACGAGTATGGAGAGCTGTTCCCGGTGACATTAACTCACCAACACGTTCGTTCGGACGGATGCCGTGCCTCATGCACCAAACCAATACATCCCTCATAACTCTCTCCTCCAATTTCTCCATTAACTCCTTTACTGTCTCTGCGTCACTCACCTCCAAATCCGCCCTCACCGGCTCCTTACGGTAAACAGGAGGAGTTGGCTCACGTCTCCCGACTGACCCAACTAAACTACCCGAGAGCCCCCCCCCCAAGAAATTTTTGGGTTTGACTTACGGGCTTCCAGCCTTGTTTCCGCGCTGCTTCCTCATATCGCCGCCTCTCTGCTTTCGCTGCCTCCAGCTCAGCTTTGGGGCGGCGATATTCTCCTGGTTGAGCCCAGGGTCCCTTTCCGTCCAATATTTCCTCCCATGTCCACGAGTCCTGGTTTCTCTCACGCTGCTTGATCCATGGTTGGTGGGGTGTTCTGTCACGATCGTCTTCGTGAGAGAGAGAGGACCAAGGCGCAGCGTGTGCAAAATACATCTCTTTATTTTGGAAGAGAGAAGAAACACGAAACGAACACTATACACAAACTAACAAAACAACAAACGACCGTGAAGCTAAATAACGTAAGTGCACAGACAAGCAACAAACGTTCCACATTAAATATGGCTCCCAATCAGAGACAATGAATGACAGCTGTCTCTGATTGAGAACCAATCTAGGCAGCCATAGACATAACTAGACAACACTACTCTACTCTGCCCCATACACATACAACACCCCTAGACATTACAAAACACATACCTTCCCCATGTCACACCCTGACCTAACTAAAAAACATAAAGAAAACAAAGAATACTAAGGCCAGGGCGTGACAGCCTGTATGAATGTTCTGTATGAGCCGCTCCGGCTCGGACAAGGCTTTAATACTGTCAGCGTGAAGCAAGTCTGTATGAATGTTCTGTATGAGCCGCTCTGGCTCGGACAAGGCTTTAATACTGTCGGTGTGAAGCAAGTCTGTATGAATGTTCTGTATGAGCCGCTCCAACTCGGACAAGGCTTTAATTCTGTCGGTGTGAAGCAAGTCTGTATGAATGTTCTGTATGAGCCGCTCCAGCTCGGACAAGGCTTTAATACTGTCGGTGTGAAGCAAGTCTGTATGAATGTTCTGTATGAGCCGCTCTGGCTCGGACAAGGCTTTAATACTGTCGGTGTGAAGCAAGTCTGTATGAATGCTCTTTTTTCCACAGTCAATAAACAGCATAATGACAATGTTATCTCCTATAGGTGCCATTATAGTGTCTGACTTTGTTTGTGTCAAAAATGGCACCCTGTTCCCTATAGTGTTTTACTTTTGCACTATATAGAGAATAGTGTGATAAAGCACTATATAGAGAATAGTGTGATAAAGCACTATATAGAGAATAGTGTGATAAAGCACTATATAGAGAATAGTGTGATAAAGCACTATATAGGGAATAGGGTGCTAAAGCTCTATATAGGGAATAGGGTGCTAAAGCACTATATAGGGAATAGGGGGCCATTTTGGACTCCTCCACGTAGCAGTGTTAACAGTCTGGTGTGCTTGTATTCCCTCAGCATACAAAGAGAAGATGAAGGAGCTGTCTGTTTTCTCCCTCATCTGCTCCTGCTTCTATCCAGAGGCACGCAACAAGCTGGTCGTCTGTGAGTTCGAAGGTAAGAACCAGGTCACACGAGAGGTAAGAACCAATCAGGATAGGAAAGTTACTACAGATATTGCAGGAGTTTCCTCTTGAAATCAGACATGTCTGTGGTAAGGACAACTTGGTTGCTGATTATCTCCCAAGGGTGGGCAGTTTATACGTTTTGCGTTTAGCCAGTTTGTTGCCCTGGCTCACAATTTGTTTTGAGTATTGTCTTGGTTGAGCTCGTTCCAAGGGGACGAGAGTTATAGAAGCGTACGTGAGTTTTTCAAAAACACGTGAGTTTTAGGAAATTATAAGAAAAATAAAAAGAGGAAAATGAAGATTGTAAAATAAAAAAATTATATATATATATATATAATACCAGTCAGAAGTTTGACACACCTACTCATTCAAGGGTTTTTCAACAGGACAATGACCCAACACACCTCCAGGTAACCTCAAAGGTAAAGGGTGTCTACTTTGAAGAATCTTAAATATAACATATATTTTGATTTATTTAACACTTTTGTGGTTACTACATGATTCCATATGTGTTATTTCATAATTTTGATGTCTTCACTATTATTCTACAATGTAGAAAAGAGTAAAAATAAAGAAGAACCCTGGAATGAGGAGGTGTGTCCAAACTTATAGATGGTATAGATGGTACTGTACTGGTACTGTATAGATGGTACTGTATAGATGGTACTGTACTGGTACTGTATAGATGGTACTGTATAGATGGTACTGTATAGATGGTACTGTATAGATGGTACTGTACTGGTACTGTATAGATGGTACTGTAGAGATGGTACTGTATAGATGGTACTGTACTGGTACTGTACTGGTACTGTATAGATGGTACTGTATAGATGGTACTGTACTGGTACTGTACTGGTACTGTATAGATGGTACTGTACTGGTACTGTATAGATGGTACTGTATAGATGGTACTGTATAGATGGTACTGTACTGGTACTGTATAGATGGTACTGTATAGATGGTACTGTACTGGTACTGTATAGATGGTACTGTATAGATGGTACTGTACTGGTACTGTATAGATGGTACTGTATAGATGGTACTGTACTGGTACTGTAGAGATGGTACTGTACTGGTACTGTATAGATGGTACTGTACTGGTACTGTACTGGTACTGTATAGATGGTACTGTATAGATGGTACTGTATAGATGGTACTGTATAGATGGTACTGTACTGGTACTGTATAGACATGGAGTGTTAACTCCTTTAGTTGGCGCTCCCTGTTTTGATTTCTAGACAAAAATAATCCTTTATTTGCTTTTATTTTGCTCCTCCTTTTTGGTTTGGTTCCTGTCTTTAAGTTTGGTGTTAGTTTTTCTTTTGTTTGCCTCTTCTTGGGTGAATTTAGTGGGTCTCATGGTGGGTATCTTTTCTGTTCCAGTTGTTGTTGCTAGTCACCTTCCAGTGGACACCCCCATGAGTGTCTTTCAGAACCCCTCCTAAAACCCCACCTGTTTTGTTTTGGTTGTTCATCAGGGACTCTTTGTTCCCCCTTTTGTTTGAGCGACATTTTTGGTTTCTTTGCTGGGGAACGTAACACAACACTTTTTAATTCCAATGCGTCATCTTTCAGATCAAGTCAAAGCATTGTAGTCTGAATTTCACTATAGTTGACCTGATGCCATTTCAGGTCAATCCAGGAGCTGTGCCCTTTATTGTATTTGTGGATATTTATTTATTGTTTAGGATGTCCTCCTGAATTGAAGAACATGACTTTATTGTCCAAAGTACATGGATGTCCAACAGAGAACTGTCTCATGCTTAATTCCAACCCCTCAGAAAAACATACACAAGACACATATGAAATGAAGTGGTTTCACATGCACGTATCTTCCCATATCTTTTGGACATGTCCTAAATTACAACACTCCTGGACAAACATAATCTCTAAACTCAAAGACATGTTTAAAGTGGACATCCAAATAACATAACGTATCTCGGAATTTCTCCACAAGCACTCAACAATACTGACAAACTGCTCTCTAAAATTGTTTTAGCCGTGAGTAAGAATGCAATAGGAAGACACTGGCTATCACCTCAATTACCAACCATCCTGAACACAGAAGACCAGAACCCAGAAGACCAGACCCCAAAACACAGAAGACCAGACCCCAGAAGACCAGACCCCAGAAGACCAGACCCCAGAAGACCAGAACCCAGAAGACCAAAACCCAGAACTTAGAAGACCAGAACCCAGAAGACCAGAACCCAGAATACCAGAACCCAGAAGACCAGACCCCAGAATACCAGACCCCAGAAGACCAGACCATAGAAGACCAGACCACAGAAAAAAAGTATAAATTTTTTCACTTGTTTTCAGACATGGAGGTGAAGCCAATCAACAAGCGGGCGTCGGGCCAAGCCTTTGAGGTGATTCTGAAGCCCCCCTCCCCGGTGTCAGATGCGGCCCACAGCATCGCTTCGCCCCCCAAGAGGGAGGTGTCCCTAGAGGACATCCAGAAGAAATTGGAGGCAGCTGAGGACCGGAGGAGGGTGAGTAGTAGAACTATAGAACTAGAATGATAAAACTAAGAAAAAAGATCCCAAAAGTGTTCTTCGGCTGTCCCCGTAGTAGAACCCTTTTTGGTTCCGTGGTTCTACCTGCAACCAAAATGTCTGCTGTCCGATAGCACCTTTTTTCCCTTAGAGTGTATATAATTCTAGATATTTGAGTAGGCAACCCCAGGGCCCTGCCTATTGATATAATAATTCATATCCATATAATTAGAATCAACAGAACAGCTGTCCCATTCAAGTTCATATTCCGTGATGGATGGATCGGCGGCCATATTGAATGTACCAGTCAAATTACTGTGGTCTGAGGTGCTTTGACCATTCTAGTGATTCTAACTCTATGGTGACATCCCTGCTCTCTCTGTGGTCCAGTCCCAGGAGGCCCAGGTGCTGAGGGCCCTGGCAGAGAAGAGGGAGCATGAGAGGGATGTGCTGCTCAAGGCCATGGAAGAGAACAACAACTTCAGCAAAATGGCAGAAGAGAAGCTGACCATGAAGATGGAGCAAATCAAGGAGAACCGGGAGGCCCACCTGGCAGCCATGATGGAACGCCTGCAGGAGAAGGTGAGAGAAGACTGGCCAGTAGTACTGTAGCAGTAGTAATGGAGTAGTAGTAGTAGTAGCAGTAGTAATGGAGTAGTAGTAGTAGTAGTAGTAGTAGTAATGGAGTAGTAGTAGTCGTAGTAGTAGCAGTAGTAATGGAGTAGTAGTAGTAGTAGTAGTAGTAGTAGTAGTAGTAGTAGTAGTAGTAGTAGTAATGGAGTAGTAGTAGTAGTAGTAGTAGTAGTAGTAGCAGTAGCAGAAGTACTGTAGTAGTAGTAGTAATAATGGAGTAGTAGTAGTAACAGTAGTAGCGTTAGTAGTAGTAGTACTACTGTAGTAGTAGTCGTAGTAGTGTATTCCTGGAGTCAGTAGTAGTAGTAGTAGTAGTGTATTCCTGGAGTCAGTAGTAGTAGTAGTAGTAGTAGTGTATTAGTAGTAATACTGTAGTAGTAGTAGTAGTAGTAGTAGTAATGTGGTGGTAGTAGTAGTAGTAATGTACTAGTATTAGTAGTAATGTAGTAATGTAATAGTAGTGGTAGTGGTAGTAATGTAGTAGTAGTAGTAGTGATGTAGTTATGTAGTAGTTGTAGTAGTAGTAGCAATAGTAGTAGTAGTAGTAATGGAGTAGTAGTAGTAGAAGTAGTAATGGAGTAGTAGTAGTACTGTAGTAGTAGTAGTAGAAGTAGTAATGTAGTAGTAGTAGTAGTATAAGTAGTAATGGAGTAGTAGTAGTAGTAATGTAGTAGTAGTAGTAGAAGTAGTAATGTAGTAGTAGTAGTAATGGAGTAGTAGAAGTAGTAATGTAGTAGTAGTAGTGGTAATGGAGTAGTAATATAGTAGTAGTAGTAGTAATGTAGTGGTATAAGTAGTAATGGAGTAGTAGTAGTAGTGGTGGTAGTAGTAGTAGTAATGTAGTAGTAGTAGTAGTGGTAGTAGTATTGTAGTAGTAGTATTAGTAGTAGTACTACTACTACTACTAGTAGTAGTAGTAGTAGTAGTAGTAGTAGTAGTAGTAGTAGTAGTAGTAGTAGTGTGGTAGTAGTTGTAGTGGTAGTAGTTGTAGTGGTAGTAGTAGTAGTAGTAGTAATGTAGTAGTAGTATAGTAGTCATAATAGTAGTAGTAGTACTGTAGTAGTATTGATGGAGTAGTAGAAGTAGTAGAAGTAGTAGTAGTAGTAGTAGTAGTAGTGTAGAGACAATCCACCTCTTTCTTATAGAAGTCCAGTTCAGTAGCGGTGAGCTCCCTTCTCCTACTGTAGAGCGTTAGAGAGGTGTAGGACTTCTCATCCTCATCCCGTCTCTCCAGGGTCAGGAGGCAGTCTGAGCATGTTGTCAGGAGAACCTCAGTAACAGGGATGGGGATCACTGAGGTCCATGTGTTATTGTCATGCAGAGTAAAGTTAGAGTCGATCCTGGAGCGTCAGAATCCTCTGATCCGGAATACTGAAGCCATAGAAGTCTACGTCCTTTATCCAGGCACTGTGTAATAATGTATTCAGTATTAGCTACCAGTAGTAGTAGTAGTATGAGTACTGTAGTAATAGTAGAACTGTATTAGTACTACTGTCGTAATAGTAATACTGTAGTAGTAGTACTTTTATAGCACTAGCAGTAGCAGTTCTGTAGTAGTTTCAGTAGTATTAGTAGTAGTAATAGTAGTAGTAGTAGTAATACTGTAGTAGTAGTAGTAGTAGTAGTAGTAGTAGTACTATTGAAGTAGTAGTAGTACTGTAGTAGTAGCAGTAATACTGTGGTAGGAGTAGTAGTAGTAGTAGTATTAGTAGTAGTACTATTGAAGTAGTAGTAGTAGTACTGTAGTAGTTGTAGTGGTAGTAGTAGTAGTAGTATTAGTACTGCAGTAGTAGTAGAAGTAGTAGTAGTAGTAGTAATAGTAGTAGTTGTAGTGGTAGTACTGTAGTAGTAGTAGTAGTAGTAGTACTGTAGTAGTAGTAGTAGTAGTAGTAGTAGTAGTAGTAGTAGTAGTAGTAATACTAGTAGTACTGTAGTAGTACTGTAGTAGTAGTAGTAGTAGTAGTAGTAGTAGTAGTAGTAGTAGTAGTAGTAGTAGTAGTAGTAGTAGTAGTAGTACTGCAGTAGTAGTAGTAGTTCTGTGGTATTAGTAGTAATGGTGTAGTAGTAATGGTGTAGCAGGGTAGTAATGTCTTAGTCATGTAAGATGGAGCAGATCAAGGAGAACCGCCAGGCCAACCTGGCAGCCACGATGGAACGCCTGCAGAAGAAGGTGTGATCTAGAATTAGAATGATAGAACTACAATTATAATAGAGTCTTCATTCTAAGAGACCACTAGGGGTCATCCTGACTGCATATGCTATAGCTCTAACTTCCTGTCCAGTGTGGATGTTAACTTCCTCCTCTCTATCTGTGGTGTCTGTGTCCTGTGTTTCAGGAGAGACATGCAGCTGTGGTGCGCAGGAACAAAGAGCTGAGGGAAGAGCTGACAGCGTGAGCCCCACCTCTCCCCAATGTCCACCAACCACGTCCCTCCACCCAGCCGCACCCCTGGAAACTCCACAGCAGACACCAAGACCTGGAGGGTGGAGGACTTCACTACCAACACACTGCACCACCCACCCGACCCCTCCACACACACACACACACACACACACACACACACACACACACACACACACACACACACACACACACACACACACACACACACACACACACACACACACAATCAGTATTAACAGTATTTTTAATTGGATAATTAATGATTTACTTTTTTTCGAAGGGGAAAAAATCAACAACATGAAAACATGGGTATTATTTTGTAAATACTTCATTTTTGTATCTATCTTGATGGGTAGGCTAGGCTGATTGAGCGCAAACCAGTGTATCAAATGTACTGCGTTGTACAATTTCAAATGTTTAATTTGTTATCTAATTATTTATTGGTTCTTGAAATTTGAATCTACAATAATTTTTTTGTGAAAGTCTTTTTTGGTGTTGTGAGTTGGTTGTTAGCTGACGTTTGCATTGTTTTCTGATGATGTCAGTTTCTGTGTCTTTGTGAAGAATGTTAACAGGTAGTGAACTCAGACTCCTGACAGAGCATCCCATCTTATCACCTCACACACACACACACACACACACACACACACACACACACACACACACACACACACACACACACACACACACACACACACACACACACACACACACACACACACACACACACACACACTCACACACACTCACACACAGACATTTCCACACACACACACACACACTCACGCACACAGACATTTCCACACACGCTATGAACGCACATTAACAATCTGCCAAACTCTCGGCTTAAAATGTCCACATGTCCTCAAATGATCTTGAGGTAGCTGGAACAAGAGAGGTGATTGGTCCTCTTTAACAATGTGTCTCCAGAGGGATCAACTGTTTATCACTTCCTCCAGACTGACCCCTGACTATATATGGCAGCCTGTTCCCTATAAAGTGCACCACTGTTGACCAGAGTAGTGCAGTAAAAAGGGTATATAGTGTTCCATTTGGGATGCAGGCCAGGTGATTAACTTTAGTTTACTCTAGTCTGATATGTCCACTGAATCTGGAGACTTGAACGTTATGATGACATCATAGAGCCACCATACATGACATCCTGGCCAGTAGAATGTTCTAAAGCCCCCTTTCCTTTATCTTGATAGACTAACACCGACACACATGTTCACTCTAAGTCTACATGTGTGTGCTTGTGTGTGTGTGTGTGTGTGTGTGTGTTTCAAGTGAGGTGTCATATCATCAGCGTCCTCTCTCTGGTAGTTCCATAGACAGAGAATAGATGCTCCACATTCAGCACACTAAAATGACTCTTTTTAGATATGTCACAACGATCTGCCTGCATCCTCCACAAGCTGACTACTACAGTACAAGTGTTCTGCCTCCATGTGTCTCAAGCTTCGCTGAATAAAGCTTTGGGGTTCTGTCAACATGGCATGTACCATCTCATTATTTTCTGTGCTAAAGTCAAGGAAACATGTAAACTGCCAAATAAAAGAACCAATGACCTAAACATATTGAGTAGTTGATGTTTTAGGAATGACTGTCCTGCTGTCGATAAGAGACGTTGAGTTGGCTACTGTAAGTGATGTCAGTAGAACAGGGTTTCCCAAACTCGGCGCTGGGGACTCTAAGGGGTGCACCTTTTGGTTCTTGCCCAAGCACTACACAGCTGATTCAAATAATCAACCAATCATCCAGCTTTGATGATTTGAATCAGCTGTGTAGTGCTAGGGGGAAAAACAGAACGTTCCCTTGGGGGCCCCAGGACCCAGTATGAGAAACCCTGAAGTAGACTATCACCCATTCTATTTCCTTTTCTTTTTAAATGCTCCCGATTGTAGAGGATTATTGGGACAAACAAAACAATGTAAATCACATTTGTCTTAATCTGTATTTATTGTGTTGAATGTAGAGCAACACGAGCAGAGTGGAGTTTGGTCCCACATCAAGGCATCAGACACTGTTTACAGGCTTGCTGGGTTAGGTACTGTAACCCTGGGTTACTGTAGAATACATGGTGGGCAGAAACCAATCAGGGAGGAGGAGGCAACTACTCATCAAACACAAAAAACATTGAAAATGCCTAATAAACATAATTCTTTAATTCGTTAAATATATTTCTGAGTATTCTTGGAATCTCTGAAATAAGTTCAACTGTATTCTCAACTTCCTTTGCAATTTTATCTTCTAAGAGTGGAGTTGCTTGGGAACAGAGATCTTTCTGTGGATCCATGAACATCGCTGGTGGCAGACTGAGACAATCCACCTGTTTCTTATAGAAGTCCAGTTCAGTAGCGGTGAGCTCCCTTCTCCTACTGTAGAGCGTTAGAGAGGTGTAGGACTTCTCATCCTCAACCCGTCTCTCCAGGGTCAGGAGGCAGTCTGAGCATGTTGTCAGGAGGCTCTCAGTAACAGGGATGGGGGTCACTGAGGTCCATTGGCTGTTGTCATGCAGAGTAAAGTTAGAGTTGATCCTGTAGCATCTGAATCGAAAAGCATTTTGATGCGGAATACTGATGCCAAAGAACTGGGCGATGTCAAGAATGTTGTTCTGGGTACCGACCGGCACAGAGACCTCTATCCAGGCACTGTATAATAAGGTATACAGTATTTGTTCCCAGAAAGGACGGTCTGAACTCTCAGCAAAATACACCCACTTCCCCAGAGTCTGCAAGATGGAAAGGCAGATAGACAATAACTGGGTCAGCTGACACAAACAACCCTGTCTCCCTAACCATGGGTGGACGGACAGACGGACGGACGGACAGACAGACAGACAGACAGACAGACAGACAGACAGACAGACAGACAGACAGACAGACAGACAGACAGACAGACAGACAGACAGACGGACAGGTGGATGGACAGACAGACAGACAGGCGGACAGACAGATAGACAGACGGACAGGCGGACAGGTGGATGGACAGACAGACAGACAGGCGGACAGACAGGCGGACAGAAAGACAAACAGACAGACAGACAGACAGACAGACAGACAGACAGACAGACAGACAGACCGACCGACAGACGGACAGGCGGACAGGCGGACAGGTGGACAGGTGGATGGACAGACAGACAGACAGGCGGACAGAAAGACAAACAGACAGACAGACACAGACAGACAGACAGACAGACAGACAGACAGACAGACAGACAGACAGACAGACAGACAGACAGACAGACAGACAGACAGACTGTCACGTTCCTGACCTGTTTTCTGTTAGTTTTGTATGTGTTAGTTGGTCAGGACGTGAGTTTGGGTGGGCAGTCTATGTTTTGTGTTTCTATGTTGGTTTAATGGGTACCTGATATGGTTCTCAATTAGAGGCAGGTGGTTTTCATCTCCTCTGATTGAGAATCATATTAAGGTAGGTGGTGTCACATTGTTTGTTTGTGGGTGGTTGTCTCCTGTGTCAGTGTCTGTATGTTACGCCACACGGGACTGTTTCGGTATCGTTCGTTCGTTCGTTTTGTATGTAGTCTGTTTCCTGTTCATGCGTTCTTCACGTTATATGTAAGTTCGTGTCCAGGTCTGTCTACATCGTTTATTTGTTTTGTAGTTTATCAAGTGTATTTCGTTTCGTCTTCGTCTTGTTTAATAAATCATTATGTCACATAACCACGCTGCATTTTGGTCGAATCACTACTCCTCCTCTTCGTATGAAGAGGAGGAGGAATTCCGTTACACAGACAGACAGACAGACAGACAGACAGACAGACAGACAGACAGACAGACAGACAGACAGACAGACAGACAGACAGACAGACAGACAGACAGACAGACAGACAGACAGACAGACAGACAGACAGACAGACAGACAGACAGTACAGTTCAGTAGATAGTACCTGACTGACACTGCTCAGCTCCAGTGGTCTCAGGAGATCCTCACAGGTTAAAGGGGCTGCCTGGGAGCCAGTCACTGAGAGAAGGCCCAGGACAACAGTGACACAAACAGCCAGCATCATATCTCAATATAATGAATCTCCCTGTGTCTCTGTACAGTAAGTCTGTCTCACTCACTATAATGAATCTCCCTGTGTCTCTGTACAGTAAGTCTGTCTCACTCACTATAATGAATCTCCCTGTGTCTCTGTACAGTAAGTCTGTCTCACTCTGGTACTGTAACCCTGGGTTACTGTAGAATACATGGTGGGCAGAAACCAATCAGGGAGGAGGAGGCAACTACTCATCAAACACAAAAAACATTGAAAATGCCTAATAAACATAATTCTTTAATTCGTTAAATATATTTCTGAGTATTCTTGGAATCTCTGAAATAAGTTCAACTGCATTCTCTGTCTCACTCTGCCTGTTGATGTTTCAGTGATGCCAAGGATAGTTCCAGTCTTTATATGATCTAATGTTTGCTCTCCTCTGCCTTTCATGGTACATCAGATCAGATGTCAGGGACATTTACTGTTTGTACTGTCTGGCAGAGGAGGCTGGTATGAGGATCTATAGGAGGACGAGCTCATTGTAATGGCTGGAATGGAATAATTGGAACGGTATCAAACACATCAAGCATATGGAAACCATGTTTGACTCCGTTCCATTTGACTACATTCCAGCCAATACAATGAGGCCGTCCTCCTATAGCTCCTCCCTGCTCTGCTGTCTGGGTTCACAGTTCCACCACTGTTGCTAAATCTAAACAAGACAAAGTCCCACTCCTAATCTCGTGTGGACAGACTACATAACATAAAATTAGTTTCTGACGCAATTATGCAACATTTTAGTTCTGAGTTTATGAAATCAAATCACATGAATTATTTGTTACATGCGCTGAATGCACCAGATGTAGTTGTATTATAGTGAAATGCTTACTTACAAGCCCTGAACCAACAATGCAGTTTAAGAAAAGTAAGTGTTAAGTAAAAAATAGATGAATAAAAAAGTATATTAAAGAGCAGCAGTAAAATAACAATAGCGAGGCTATATACAGGGGGTACCGGTACAGAGTCAATGCGGAGGCTATATACAGGGGTACCGGTACAGAGTCAATGTGGTGGCTATATACAGGGGGTACCGGTACAGAGTCAATGTGGAGGCTATATACAGGGGGTACCGGTACAGAGTCAATGTGGAGGCTATATACAGGGGGTACCGGTACAGAGTCAATGTGGAGGCTATATACAGGGGGTACCGGTACAGAGTCAATGTGGTGGCTATATACAGGGGGGACCAGTAGAGAGTCAATGTGGAGACTATATACAGGGGGTACCGGTACAGAGTCAATGTGGAGGCTATATACAGGGGGTACCGGTACAGAGTCAATGTGGTGGCTATATACAGGGGGTACCGGTACAGAGTCAATGTGGTGGCTATATACAGGGGGTACCGGTACAGAGTCAATGTGGTGGCTATATACAGGGGGTACCGGTACAGAGTCAATGCGGAGGCTATATACAGGGGGTACCGGTACAGAGTCAATGTGGTGGCTATATACAGGGGGTACCGGTACAGAGTCAATGTGGTGGCTATATACAGGGGGTACCGGTACAGAGTCAATGTGGTGGCTATATACAGGGGGTACCGGTACAGAGTCAATGTGGAGGCTATATACAGGGGGTACCGGTACAGAGTCAATGTGGTGGCTATATACAGGGGTACCGGTACAGAGTCAATGTGGAGGCTATATACAGGGGTACCGGTACAGAGTCAATGTGGAGGCTATATACAGGGGGTACCGGTACAGAGTCAATGTGGAGGCTATATACAGGGGGTACCGGTACAGAGTCAATGTGGAGGCTATATACAGGGGGTACCGGTACAGAGTCAATGTGGAGGCTATATACAGGGGGTACCGGTACAGAGTCAATGTGGAGGCTATATACAGGGGGTACCGGTACAGAGTCAATGTGGTGGCTATATACAGGGGTACCGGTACAGAGTCAATGTCGGAGGCTATATACAGGGGGTACCGGTACAGAGTCAATGTGGTAGGCTATATACAGGGGGTACCGGTACAGAGTCAATGTGGATGGCTATATACAGGGGGTACCGGTACAGAGTCAATGTGGTGGCTATATACAGGGGGGTACCGGTACAGAGTCAATGCGGAGGCTATATACAGGGGTTACTGGTACAGAGTCCATGTGGTGGATATAACAGGGGGTACCGGTACAGATGTCAATGCGGAGGCTTATACAGGGGGTACCGTACAGAGTCAATGTGGGGCTATATACAGGGGTTACCGGTACAGAGTCAATGTGGTGGCTATATACAGGGGTACCGGTACAGAGTCATGTGGTGGCTATATACAGGGGTACCGGTACAGAGTCAATGCGGAGGCTATATACAGGGGTACCGTGTACAGAGTCAATGTGGTGGCTATATACAGGGGGTACCGTACAGAGTCAATGTGGTGGCTATATACAGGGGGTACCGGTACAGAGTCAATGTGTGGCTATATACAGGGGGTACCGGTACAGAGTCAATGTGTGGCTATATACAGGGGTACCGGTACAGAGTCAATGTGGAGGCTATATGCCAGGGGTACCGGTACAGAGTCAATGTGGGTATAATACAGGGGGTACCCGGTACAGAGTCAATGTGGAGGCTATATCAGGGGTACCGGTACGAGTCAATGTGAGGCTATATACAGGGGTACCGTACAGAGTCAATGTGGAGCGATATACAGGGGTACCGGTACAGAGTCAATGTGGAGGCTATATACAGGGGGTACCGGTACAGAGTCAATGTGGAGGCTATATACAGGGGTACCGGTACAGGGTCAATGTGGAGGCTATATACAGGGGGTACCGGTAACAGAGTCAATGTGGAGGCTATATACAGGGGTACCGGTACAGAGTCAATGTGGAGGCTATATACAGGGGGTACCATACAGAGTCAATGTGGAGGCTATATACAGGGGGTACTGGTACAGAGTCAATTAAAGTGACTATGCATAGAAAATAAACAGAGTAGCAGCATAAAGGGGGGGGGGGGGCAATGCAAATAGTCTGGGTAGCCATTTGATTAGCTCAGGGCTGCCCAACCCTCTTCCCGGAGATCTACCGTCCTGTGGGTTTTCAGTCCAACCCTGATTTAACACACCTGATTCTACTAATTAGCTGCTCAACAAGACCTTAACTAGCTGAATACCCTCTGTAGTGCCTTACGGTCGGAGGCCGAGCAGTTGCCTTACCAGGCAGTGATGCAACCAGTCAGGATGCTCTCGATGGTGCAGCTGTAATTCTTTTTGAGGATCTGAGGACTCATGCCAAATCTTTTCAGTCTCCTGAGGGGGAATAGGCTTTGTTGTGCCCTCTTCACGACTGTCTTGGTGTGTTTGGACCATGATAGTTTGTTGGTGATGTGGACACCAAGGAACTTGAAGCTCTCAACCTGCTCTACCACAGCCCCAAACGAACCCATTCCTGAACAAAACCTGAACTCAGGGGTCAATGTAACATACTGACTGTATAAACAACCTGAACTCCAAGGTTCATGTAACATACTGACTAAAAACAACCTGAACTCAGGGGTCAACATAACATACTGACTGTAAAAGAGACAATAATAGGGACTGTAACAAGTGTGCTTGCTGGGTATGTGGCTATATTATGAGGTCAGTCTGGACACCAACACCCAGTGGGTTTTGTTAACCAGAGGGTATGAAACCATAGTGGTAAACACTACTTCTGTTATGAGAAACAGGAAGTTGTGTCGGGCCAGAGATCTTTCTGTGGATCCATGAATGTCGCTGGTGGCAGACTGAGACACCACAAAGATAGAGCAGATCAAGGAAAACCGGGAGGCCCACCTGGCAGCCATGATGGAACGCCTGCAGGAGAAGGTGAGAGAAGTGTCGTGGAAAATTGCAAGATTATGTTATAATGCTTGTATTGCATTATAATGGTTGTTTTATTTGACAGAATAGAATATTCTGTTAACTATTGTGTGTGTGTGTTCCACTGAGGATGGGGCCTCTATGAGATAGCACTGACAGAGGAGATTTACGATGTCTTTGGGTGATAAAGCCTAAAGAGCATTACAGAGAACATGAGCTAATGGTTCTGTTCTATGCCGTACCAGGGAGAGACAGTTCCCTTTTGGAGTAAGAGGGCCAGACACTGGTCTTTACAATGAAAACTGTTGACACAGCAGTAACTGTCTGCTATGTTTTATAGATATCTTTCATACAAATCTTAACCTTTGTGAACTGTTCCTAAGATCTGTGGTTCGTCAGTATAAGTTGAGAGGGGTGTATCTTGGCTATAAAAGATCTTTGTACTTTTCTGTTGGTACTTTTCAATGGTTTATTAGAGATAGCGCATCATTGAAAGTCAAAAAAGGCTATTGCAAAGCTCTTATTAAAAATTATGTAGTTTAAGTATAACTCTGACTGGTGTGTGAAGTTTGTAACTCTCCTCATTTGGTAAAGCAGAAATATGCCAAAACAGAAGATTGCCAGTAGTAGTAGTAGTAGTACTGCAGTAGTAGTAGTAGTTCTGTAGTAGTAGTAGTAATGGTGTAGTAGTAATGGTGTAGCAGGGTAGTAATGTCTTAGTAATGTAAGATGGAGCAGATCAAGGAGAACCGCCAGGCCAACCTGGCAGCCATGATGGAACGCCTGCAGGAGAAGGTGTGATCTAGAATTAGAATGATAGAACTACAATTAAAATAGAGTCTTCATTCTAAGAGACCACTAGGGGTCATCCTGACTGCATATGCTATAGCTCTAACTTCCTGTCCGAGTGGGGATGTTAACTTCCTCCTCTCTATCTGTGGTGTCTGTGTCCTGTGTTTCAGGAGAGACATGCAGCCGTGGTGCGCAGGACACAAGAGCTGAGGGACGAGCTGACAGCGTGAGCCCCCACCCTCCCCAACGTCCACCAACCACGTCCCTCCACCCAGCCGCACCCCTGGAAACCCACAGCAGACACCAAGACCTGGAGGGTGGAGGACTTCACTACCAACACACTGCACCACCCACCCGACCCCCCCACACACACACACACACACACACACACACACACACACACACACACACACACACACACACACACACACACACACACACACACACACACACACACACACACTCACACTCACACACACAATCAGTATTAACAGTATTTTTAATTGGATAAGTACCATCTCATTATTTTCTGTGCTCAAGTCAAGGAAACATGTAAACTGACAAATAAAAGAACCAATGACCTAAACATATTGAGTAGTTGATGTTTTAGGAATGACTGTCCTGCTGTCGATAAGAGACGTTGAGTTGGCTACTGTAAGTGTGTCAGTGAACAGGGTTTCCCAAACTCGGCGCTGGGGACTCTAAGGGGTGCACCTTTTGGTTCTTGCCAAGCACTACACAGCTGATTCAAATAATCAACCAATCATCCAGCTTTGATGATTTGAATCAGCTGTGTAGTGCTAGGGGGAAAAACAGAACGTTCCCTTGGGGGCCCCAGGACCCAGTATGAGAAACCCTGAAGTAGACTATCACCCATTCTATTCCTTTTCTTTTTAAATGCTCCCGATTGTAGAGGATTATTGGGACAAACAAACAATGTAAATCACATTTGTCTTAATCTGTATTTATTGTGTTGAATGTAGAGCAACACGAGCAGAGTGGAGTTTGGTCCCACATCAAGGCATCAGACACTGTTTACAGGCTTGCTGGGTTAGGTACTGTAACCCTGGGTTACTGCTGCCCACATGCTCCTTCCAATCAGGGAGGAGGCAACTACTCATTAACCGAACATTTCAGAAAATGGCTGATAAACAGAATTCTTTAATTGTTCAAATGTATTTCTGAGCATTCTTGGAATCTCTGAAATAAGTTCAACTGCACTCTCAACTTCCTTCGCAATTTGATCTTCTATGAGTGGAGTTGTGTCGTGACAGAGATCTTTTTGTGGATCCATGAACGTCGCTGGTGGCAGATTGAGACAATCCACCTGTTTCTTATAGAAGTCCAGTTCAGTAGCGGTGAGCTCCCTTCTCCTACTGTAGAGTGTTAGAGAGGTGTAGGACTTCTCATCCTCATCCCATCTCTCCAGGGTCAGGAGGCAGTCTGAGCACGTTGTCAGGAGGCTCTCAGTAACAGGGATGGGGGTCACTGAGCTCCATGTGCTGTTGTCATGCAGAGTAAAGTTAGAGTCGATCCTGGAGCATCCGAATCCAAAAGCATTTTGATGTGGAATACCGAAGCCATAGAACTGGGCGATGTCAAGAATGTTGTTCTGGGTACCGACCGGCACAGAGACCTCTATCCAGGCACTGTGTAATAAGGTATACAGTATTTGTTCCCAGAAAGGACGGTCTGAACTCTCAGCAATATACACCACTCCCCAGAGTCTGCAAGATGGAAAGGCAGATAGACAATAACTGGGTTAGCTGACACAAACAACCCTGTCTCCCTAACCATGGTGTGACGGACAGACGGACGGACGTACTGACTGCACAGGACAGACAGACAGACAGACAGACAGACAGACAGACAGACAGACCAGACAGACAGACAGACAGACAGACAGACAGACAGACAGACAGACAGACAGACAGACAGACAAGACAGACAGACAGACAGACAGTACAGTTCAGTAGATAGTACCTGAGTGACACTGCTCAGCTCCAGTGGTCTCAGGAGATCCTCACAGGTTAAAGGGGCCGCCTGGGAGCCACTCACTGAGAGAAGGCCCAGGACAACAGTGACACACACAGCTAGCAACATATCTCAATATGTCTCACTCACTATAATGTGTCTCTGTACAGTAAGTCTGTCTCACTCACTATAATGAATCTCCCTGTGTCTCTGTACAGTAAGTCTGTCTCACTCTGCCTGTTGATGTTTCAGTAATGCCAAGGATAGTTCCAGTCTTTTATATGATCTAATGTTTGCTCTCCTCTACCTTTCATGGTAAAACAGATCAGCCAGTCCAATGAGGTCGTCCTCCTATAGCTCCTCCCACTGTCCTGCTCTGCTGTCTGGGTTCACAGTTCCACCACTGTTGCTTCATCTAAAACGACTCCTAATCTTGTGTGGACAGACTACATAATTTAAAATGAGTATCTGGAGCAAATAAGGAACATTTTAGTTCTGAGTTTCTGAAATTAACCTATTCTTAAACAAAACTTGAACTCAAGGGTCAACACAACATACTGACTGTAAAAACAACCTGAACTCTGGGGTCAATGTAACATACTGACTGTAAAAACAACCTGAACTCAGGGGTCAACGTAACATACTGACTGTAAAAACAACCTGAACTCAGGGGTCAACGTAACATACTGACTGTAAAAACAACCTGAACTCTGGGGTCAATGTAACATACTGACTGTAAAAACAACCTGAACTCAGGGGTCAACGTAACATACTGACTGTAAAAACAACCTGAACTCAGGGGTCAACATAACATACTGACTGTAAAAACTACGTAAACTCAGGGGTCAACATAACATACTGACTGTAAAAACAACCTGAACTCAGGGGTCGATGTAACATACTGACTGCAAAAACAACCTGAACTCAGGGGTCAACATAACATACTGACTGTAAAAACAACCTGAACTCAGGGGTCAACATAACATATTGACTGTAAAAACATCCTGAACTCAGGGGTCAACGTAACATACTGACTGTAAAAACAACCTGAACTCTGGGGTCAATGTAACATACTGACTGTAAAAACAACCTGAACTCAGGGGTCAACATAACATACTGACTGTAAAAACTACGTAAACTCAGGAGTCAACATAACATACTGACTGTAAAAACAACCTGAACTCAGGGGTCAACGTAACATACTGACTGTAAAAACAACCTGAACTCTGGGGTCAATGTAACATACTGACTGTAAAAACAACCTGAACTCAGGGGTCAACGTAACATACTGACTGTAAAAACAACCTGAACTCAGGGGTCAACATAACATACTGACTGTAAAAACAACCTGAACTCAGGGGTCAACATAACATATTGACTGTAAAAACATCCTGAACTCAGGGGTCAACGTAACATACTGACTGTAAAAACAACCTGAACTCTGGGGTCAATGTAACATACTGACTGTAAAAACAACCTGAACTCAGGGGTCAACATAACATACTGACTGTAAAAACTACGTAAACTCAGGGGTCAACATAACATACTGACTGTAAAAACAACCTGAACTCAGGGGTCAACATAACATACTGACTGTAAAAACAACCTGAACTCAGGGGTCAACATAACATACTGACTGTAAAAACATCCTGAACTCAGGGGTCAACATAACATACTGACTGTAAAAACAACCTGAACTCAGGGGTCAACATAACATACTGACTGTAAAAACAACCTAAACTCAGGGGTCAACATAACATACTGACTGTAAAAACAACCTGAACTCAGGGGTCAACGTAACATACTGACTGTAAAAACATCCTGAACTCAGGGGTCAACATAACATACTGACTGTAAAAACAACCTGAACTCAGGGGTCAACACAACATACTGACTGTGAAAACAACCTGAACTCTGGGGTCAATGTAACATACTGACTGTAAAAACAACCTGAACTCAGGGGTCAACATAACATACTGACTGTAAAAACTACGTAAACTCAGGGGTCAACATAACATACTGACTGTAAAAACAACCTGAACTCAGGGGTCAACATAACTACTGACTGTAAAAACAACCGACTCAGGGTCCATAACATACTGACTGTAAAACATCCTGACTCAGGGGTCAACATAACATACTGACTGTAAAAACAACCTGAACTCAGGGGTCAACATAACATACTGACTGTAAAAACAACCTAAACTCAGGGGTCAACATAACATACTGACTGTAAAAACTACGTAAACTCAGGGGTCAACATAACATACTGACTGTAAAAACAACCTGAACTCAGGGTCAACATAACATACTGACTGTAAAAACTACGTAAACTCAGGGGTCAACATAACATACTGACTGTAAAACAACCTGAACTCAGGGGTCGATGTAACATACTGACTGCAAAAAACAACCTGAACAGGGGTCAACATAACATACTGACTGTAAAAACAACCTGAACTCAGGGGTCAACATAAATATTGACTGTAAAAACATCTGACTCAGGGTCAACGTAACATACTGACTGTAAAAACACCTGGAACTCTGGGGTCAATGTAACATACTGACTGTAAAAACAACCTGAACTCAGGGGTCACATAACATACTGACTGTAAAACTACGTAAACTCAGGAGTCAACATAATACTGACTGTAAAACAACTGAACTCAGGGGTCAACTTACTACTGACTGTAAAAACAACCTGAACTCTGGGGTCAATGTAACATACTGACTGTAAAACAACCGAACTCAGGGGTCAAGTAACATACTGACTGTAAAACAACCTGAACTCAGGGGTCAACATAACATACTGACTGTAAAAACTACGTAAACTCAGGGGTCAACATAACATACTGACTGTAAAAACAACCTGAACTCAGGGGTCGATGTAACATACTGACTGCAAAAACAACCTGAACTCAGGGGTCAACATAACATACTGACTGTAAAAACAACCTGAACTCAGGGTCAACATCATATTGACTGTAAAAAACTGAACTCAGGGTCAACGTAACATACTGATGTAAAAACAACCTGAACTCTGGGGTCAATGTAACATACTGACTGAAAAACAACCTGAACTCAGGGGTCAACATAACATACTGACTGTAAAAAACTACGTAAACTCAGGGGTCAACATAACATACTGACTGTAAAAACAACCTGAACTCAGGGGTCAACATAACATACTGACTGTAAAAACAACCTGAACTCAGGGGTCAACATAACATACTGACTGTAAAAACATCCTGAACTCAGGGGTCAACATAACATACTGACTGTAAAAACAACCTGAACTCAGGGGTCAACATAACATACTGACTGTAAAAACAACCTAAACTCAGGGGTCAACATAACATACTGACTGTAAAAACAACCTGAACTCAGGGGTCAACGTAACATACTGACTGTAAAAACATCCTGAACTCAGGGGTCAACATAACATACTGACTGTAAAAACAACCTGACTCAGGGTCAACACAACATACTGACTGTGAAACAACCTGAACTCGGGGTCAAGTAACATACTGACTGTAAAAACAACCTGAACTCAGGGGTCAACATAACATACTGACTGTAAAAACTACGTAAACTCAGGGGTCAACATAACATACTGACTGTAAAAACAACCTGAACTCAGGGGTCAACATAACATACTGACTGTAAAAACAACCTGAACTCAGGGGTCAACATAACATACTGACTGTAAAAACATCCTGAACTCAGGGGTCAACATAACATACTGACTGTAAAAACAACCTGAACTCAGGGGTCAACATAACATACTGACTGTAAAAACAACCTAAACTCAGGGGTCAACATAACATACTGACTGTAAAAACTACGTAAACTAGGGGTCCATAACATACTGACTGTAAAAACAACCTGAACTCAGGGGTCAACATAACATACTGACTGTAAAAACAACCTGAACTCAGGGGTCAACATAACATACTGACTGTAAAAACATCCTGAACTCAGGGGTCAACATAACATACTGACTGTAAAAAAACCTGAACTCAGGGGTCAACATAACATACTGACTGTAAAAACAACCTAAACTCAGGGGTCAACATAACATACTGACTGTAAAAACAACCTGAACTCAGGGGTCAACGTAACATACTGACTGTAAAAACAACCTGAACTCAGGGGTCAACATAACATACTGACTGTAAAAACAACCTGAACTCAGGGGTCAACACAACATACTGACTGTGAAAGAGATAATAATTGGGACTGTAACAAGTGTATTTGCTGGGTATGTGGCTAGATTATGAGGTCAGTCTGTAGACCAACACCCAGTGGGTTTTGTTGACCAGAGGTTATGAAACCATAACCGTACGGGAGTTGCAGTGATGGACAAGACTGTAACTACCAATTGGATACTACGAAAAAGGGGAAGAAATATTTTTTTATAAAAAGAGAGTATGAAACCGTAGTGGTAAACACTACGTACTTCTGTTACGAGAAACAGAAAGTTGGGTCGGGACAGAGATCTTTCGGTGGATCCATGAACGTTGCTGGTGGCAGACTGAGACAATCCACCTGTTTCTTATAGAAGTCCAGTTCAGTAGCGGTGAGCTCCCTTCTCCTACTGTAGAGCGTTAGAGAGGTGTAGGACTTCTCATCCTCAACCCGTCTCTCCAGGGTCAGGAGGCAGTCTGAGCATGTTGTCAGGAGAACCTCAGTAACAGGGATGGGGGTCACTGAGCTGAGTAAAGTTAGAGTCGATCCTGTAGCATTAGAATCCTCTGATCCGGAATACTGAAGCCATAGAAGTCTACGTCCTTTATCCAGGCACTGTGTAACAATGTATTCAGTATTAGCTACCAGTAGTAGTAGTAGTATGAGTACTATAGTAATAGTAGGACTGTATTAGTACTACTGTCGTAATAATAATACTGTAGTAGTAGTACTTTTATAGCACTAGTAGTAGAAGTTCTGTAGTAGTAGTAGTAGTAGTAGTAGTAGTAGTAGTAATACTGTATTAGTAGTAGTATTAGTAGTAGTACTATTGAAGTAGTAATAGTAGTACTGTAGTAGTAGTAGTAGTAGTAGTAGTAGTAGTAGTAGTAGTAGTACTGTAGTAGTAGTAGTAGTAGTGCTGCTGTAGTAGTAGTAGTAGTAGTAGTAGTAGTAGTAGTAATACTGTAGTAGTAGTAGTAGTAGTGCTGCTGTAGTAGTAGTAGTAGTAGTAGTAGTAGTAGTAGTATTAGTAGTAGTACCTTTATCCAGGCACTGTGTAACAATGTATTCAGTATTAGTTACCAGGAAGGACGGCCTGAACTTTCAACAATAGACACCCACTTCCCCAGAGTCTGCTAGATGGAAAGGCAGATAGACAATAACTGGGTTAGCTGACACAAACAACACCTTCTCCCTAACTATGGGTGGACAGACAGACGGGCAGATGGGTGAACAGATGGACAGGCGGAACAGGCGGACGGACAGGCGGACAGACAGACAGACAGACATGCGGACAGACTGATAGCTATGATGTTTACTCTCCTGTTCCAGGAACATTTCCTGTTTGCTCCATCAAGGTTTCCAGTTCTACAACGGTTGCTAAATCTAATCAACCCAAAGTCCCATTTACCCATTCCTGATCTCTTGTGGACAGACTATGTTACATAAATCGAGTATCTGACCCAATTTTTGTTCTGGGTTTTCCAAGATGAACCCATTCCTAAACGGCAAACACAGAGTGCTATTGTTTCCAGCAGGGGGCAGTAAAACTTTTTGACAAGCTTATACTGAACTTAATTGTATTGACAATACCGTATTGCATTGAATGAAAGGGGCTTTCAGATTCCCTATAGTGCCATTATTGAAGTCTTAAGTCTTGTATGTGAGTGTCTTGATCTGGTGCAGCACTTGTAATTCCAAGTCTAACATCCCAGCATTCTAAAGTCTAACATCCCAGTATTATAAAGTCTAACATCCCAGTATTCTAAAGTCTAACATCCCAGTATTCTAAAGTCTAACATCCCAGTATTCTAAAGTCTAACATCCCAGTATTCTAAAGTCTAACATCCCAGTATTCTAAAGTCTAACATCCCAGTATTCTAAAGTCTAACATCCCAGTATTCTAAAGTCTAACATCCCAGTATTGTCTACAGTCTAACATCCCGTATTCTAAGTCTAACATCCCAGTTTCAGTCACTCCTAATTTCTAAAGTCTAACATCCCAGTTATTCTAATAGTCTAACTCCAGCATCCCAGATTCTAAAGTCTAACATCCCCAGTATTCTAAAAAAAAAAAAAAAAAAAAAAAAA